>NW_021319289.1:208108-220222 GCF_001605985.2 Dendrobium catenatum | reverse complement strand
GTTCAATGAAAATTTTGGCAGCCTCCCGGCGTCGCCTCCCCACCGAGGGAGAAATCGGGACGGCAATGCCGTAGTTCTTCCCGCCCGGATCAAAGATCGACGGCGCGAGGTCTTCAATTTTAAACCATCTCACCAGGATCTAAGATCGACTGCGTGAGGTCTTCGAATTATAAAATCATCCGCCCAGATCTAAGATCGATGGCGCGGGGCTTCAATTTTAAAACCATCCCGGTCGGACCTAAGGTACGACGGCCGGGGTCTTCGGCACCTGTTGAAAATCCTTTACATTTCTCTCCATCTCTCTTTATATAATTATATATTATATTAAAATCATAATATAATATATTTATTATAATATAATATTATAATATTATAATGTTATATTAATATAATATAACATTATATTAATATTATATTATACTGTTATGTTATAACATTATATATAAATACTATTATATTATAATATATATAATATAATATATATAATAGTGAGGGAGAGGGGAAGAATCGGGAAGAGGAAGCCCGAAGTCGGGCTAGGGCATGGCGACGGCTCACGCACGGGTCGGCGGGAGCGGGAGATCGGTGGGCTTCGGCGTCGGCGGCAGTCAGGCCGGCGGGAAGAGGCGGCGGCAGGCTTGGCCGGAGCAAGTGCAGGCCGGGTCGGAGCCGAGGCTGCGATAGGTAAGTCACGAAGTTCCTTTTTCGTTGGTTGCTTGCGATCTTCTTCCTCAGTTTCGATTTTCAGAGCGTATGTGTGCGTATCTTTCTAACCGAATGAGAAGAAGTGTTTTATTTCGTGAGTATGTCGGTGAATGAGCCGATGCGTCGTTTGGGTATGTCGGTGAGGGAGTCGGGAGCGGTTTTGTCGTACGCTGAGGTGGAGTGAACGGTTACAGTCAACAAAATCCTGAGCTTAGAGCTACTGTAGGTATGGTTCTTTAGGATTTGCACTCGTTAGTTTAGAAGGAACAACTTTAACCTAAATTTGTATGCTCGCAAAGTTTGTAAATAGAGTACTAGTAAATGTCATTTAGGAGTACTGAGATATCTCCTCATTGTTTGAGGAACCCTAGATGTTATCAGAATCAAGGATCACCAACAATTTCAAAGTTAAACCTCCCATCGGGATGATAAACGAAGTAATTGTCCATTGATTAAAATCTTACTCTTAAGTGAAGTTCATATATTTTCAAAGCAAAAATTGCTGAAAAAATTATCTTTAAGTTTTTCAGAAGTATTAGAAGCTGCTCTCAGAGGCTCTGTTTGTGCTAAAAAAAGCCAAGGATCCATGATAACTGTCGCGGGTGCTCGTGTTGTATGCACATGAATGTGCTATAGTGCCTTATTTGTTTATTTATTTTTTAAATGCATATAGTAAATTATTTTCTTTTTTATTCTCTTTAAAATTCAGTAATGTTGACTACTTATTTTCATCATTATCTTCGATGCTTGATGTTACCACCATCATCGCCGTTCACTATCGTCAGCAATGTTAACACCTGTTGTAACCACCAAGGAAAATGCCCACCATCTCCAATGTTGTCACCAATATCGATGTCCGTTATTGCCGGTAAAGATTATGCCTACCATCACCACCGATTATGTTGCCAGCGGTATTACCAAGAATGATGTCTTCCATTGCCTATAATGTTGCTGACATCCGTTGTTGCATTATTGTCGATGTTTATTGTCACCACAATTATCGTCGTCATCCATGTTCGTCGTCACCACCAAGGTTGATGCTCTTTATTTCTACCAATGTTGACACGTGACATTGCCATTGCTGATGCTTAATTTCGCCTCTATGGCTAATGACTCTTGTTGCTACAAAGGGCGATGAACACGTTTCTGGTGGTTAGTTTCCTCTTTTGTATGGAAAATGATTTTGCATACAATGGATCATTTCATGATACTACTCTGATGCCTCAATAAAGGGCTCATTTGAGACCATAAATGGGATTGCATGTGCATTAAGATATGACTGTCCGCTCTTGTCCATGAAAGCAGGTATAGGTGCTCGTGTTGTGTGTACATGAATGCGTTATAGGGCATTATTTATTTGCTTATTTAAAACTCTGTTGTAAATTATTTTTTTCTCTTTAAAAATCCAACAACGTTGACACTTATTGTCATCATTAAGGTAGATGCTCGATGTTGTCATTTTTGTTGTTGTTCGTTGTCATCACCAATGTCTACACCCATTGTCGCCACCAAGGATGATGCTCACCGTCACCATTAATTATGTTGGCATCATTATCACCAACAACGACGCCTACAACCTACTGTGACCAATAATGTTGTTTATATTCATTGTCACATATTCGTTGACATTTATTGTCACAACCATTATTGGCGTCATTTATGTTCACCATCATCACCAAAATTATTGCCCTTCATTTTACCAATGCCAACGCATAATGTTGTCGCTATTGCTGATGCTCCATTTCGTCTCTATGACTAATGCTCATTGTTGCTCTACCAAGGCCGATAAACCCCTTCTTGGTCGTTAGTCTCCCATTTTATATTGAAAATGACTGAGCATACTTGGGATCATCTCATGATGATACCTCCAAAACCCCAGGGCTCCTTTTACTTCGACCAAGGAAGTTGTCTTCCATAATTCATGTCCATTGCATTGTATTAAGGTCTTATCTAGTTATGGGGAAGAATATCCTTTGTAATATATAGTTTCACTAGTGGAATAATTTCAATCGGACTAGACCCCGTGGTTTTCTTTTTTCTTGAGTTTTCATGTAAAATACCTTTTATCTCTTTTGACCTATTCTATCTTATATTTGTATGTTCAAAATTTTGATAAATACTAAGATGATAAACTCTTCTTTTTTATCGCTATGAATGCTTCAACGCATAACAATTTACCTTGTTGTGGTAACTATGCTTGTGCTTATATACATGGCATGGCTTGGAGAAGTGGAATCAGGAAGAGCTCAGGGTGTGCAATTGACCACCCTAAATTCTTTTTTTTTTCCTTAGAAGAATAAACATTTTAATTATTTTGCCCACGTTCAATAAATGTAGTTACCCAAATTATATGAAATACATTATTTTTTTAATTTATATATAAAATTATGTATTTCACAATCCTATTTAATCCACTCTAAAAAGAGGCTAATTCCGCCCCTAATGACATGTCATTCTTCGTGTTATAGTTGAGTTACATCTTTTAAAGTTTCATGTCAACTTTTTTTTGGAGACATTCATGTTATTGAGGCTATGGAATCTGATATGGCAGTTGCTCATTCTTCTTGTTTTCCTTTGTTTATTGTTTTTATTAAAAAAAAGACTAAAAAAATTATTTTCTCAAGACCTTATATCAAGCTAATTTTAAAATGGATATTTTAGTATAAGAACATAAAGTTGTTACAATTATATGACTTTTGATCTTAAGCTTTTAAGTTAATTGATTCTAGTTAAGGGTGTCAATATTTGACATGACTCGAAACTCGACCTCGACCCGACTCAAAAAATTTTGAGTTTAGGTCAACCTGTTTGTTAGACAGGTCAGGTTCAGGTTTTGTTTTCTTACCCGTTTTTAAAATCGGGTAGGGTTCGGGTTGACCCGGAAATCCAAAATCAACTAAAAAATTACACGAATCCCGTGATAGTGATCGCCCGCAGCGCTTTCGTGCTCATCTCCGCACTCCCACAGCGAGCCCTCCCACGCTAGCGTTCGCTCATGGACTCCCGCTTGCATCGCACTAGTGCGTGTGCTCGCTCTTGCATCAGCACCCTAGCCCGCTCCTGAGCTCGCACATGCGTAGGCCACACTAGCCCGCAAGTGCTCGCCACCTTGCTCGCAGGCTCACGCCCCCTTTTCACGCACACACTCTAGCCGACCTCGCTTGTCACGCCTGTTATATTCCAGGTTAGCGGGTTGGATTGGGTCCACACAGTAACCCGGCGGGTGTGGTCCAGTTCGGGTATGAATTTCTGACCCATTACAAAATCGAGTTGGGTTTAAGTCAGCTGAATTGGATCTAGGTCAATTCCGGGTTCGACTCGAAACCGACTTGAATATCCATTTTGACACCCCTAATTCGTGCTTTAAGATATTATCAAAGCAGTTGGTGCACTATTTATGTTTTAGCATGTGGTATATCATATTTTATATGAGATGTTTACTACATATTCTTGTATTTTTTTTGGGGGGTAAAATAACTGTGGTTCAGCTTTTAGGAACATGTAGTTGCTACGTTTTGACAGTTACAAACTCAAAAGCTTAGTGAGATGTGCGCTATTTATATGTGTCAAGAATGTTGTTTGTATGGCATTAAAACCCTTACATTCAGCACTGTAATCATATAGTTATTTCTTCATGCTACAGTTCGGGTACATTTCTAAGTGCATCTGAAGATTCAACAGAAACCTTAAAATACATTGAGGGAAAGATTGCCAAAGCAACGATGATCCCAAGAGATCATGGAGAGGTATATCAAACAGATTGATTATGCCTATTTTTATGCGAAATTTACCTTAACAGAAATATTCTTCTGTGTTGGCTCTTTCTTTTTTGGGTTAAATTACAACCCAATTCTCATTTTCTGTTTTGTAATGCCGTCCATAAGGTTTGCCCGAGTTCGAGGTACAAGTTGGCAGATAAAATATTAAAAAAAGGTGTAACCAGAATGGTGCTTCCACCTACGCTGTATTTAGGAGGGATTTTGCACGTGGCCTTATCCATAGAGGCCATTTCCATAAATGAAAGTCTTATCTGAAGTTAACATCCATTATTTGGAATCTCTTTTAGGTTTGTGGGAAATAGCCTCAATAATAAAATAAAATAAAAAGGTGGTAATAGAATACATATGAGCTTCTATTACATTTTATTCCTAGTCGCATTTTCTAAAACATTATATACCCTCTTTCTAATCCTTTACTTTCCCTTATTTATCTCATGCAATGATGTCCCTTGATTAGTGGCAGCACTTCTGATTGAGAAAATAAAGGAGCTTGTGAGCTATCGTGAGGATGGCAGACTATATAAGGAAAATGCCTTTTTATGACTTTTTGGGAGATAACAATGTTCGTTTAAATAGTTCAAATGAACCTTCTTTGTTGTCTTTAAATGGTTGATTTTGGTTTTGTCTGGGCATTCCTTAAACATCTTACTGTCATCCTATTTGAAGTGCACGCTTGTGTAGTGGCTATGCTTGGCAACCTAAAAGTTGTTGGACTTCATCTAAGAATCGATTCGATTCTCCCAATCTCTTGCTGAAAAAACATTTTACACCACAAATGCATATTTCAGTGCTTATAGTGCTTAGAAATGAGTGAAATGTGACTTGTTTTACCTCTTCTCACCAATTAAATGAAGGATTTTGTAGCCAATCTAAATGCCAAATTTGGTCGTGTGGGAAGTTCAGTTCTAAACATAAGAAAATCTTTAGTTCAAATCACCTGTCTCATCATATAATGTGACTTGAAAAGAACCCTAATAATTAATCTGATGAGTTATGTATTAACTTTGAGTAGGATTTAGCTCTAGTTGAGTGTTCAAAGGATTATCAACTATCCGTGTAGCAGCAGGTAAATGACAAACTTCAGTTCATTCTGACTAATTTTGTTTGAAACACTTCTACGGACCATCAAAGTTCATTTAACATCTTATTCATGGTTTGTCATGTCCTATTCTTTATGATTTTGTCTTGTCTCTGTATTTGTTTCATGTCATATTGTGTTGTATAAACCTTCCCGAATATCTCTGGAGTGCCATCCTTTTCCCCGCCTAATTCCTCCCACTCCATTGCCACCTCGTGCATCCATGGGATCCCTGTTGCATACTCACAAATCCATGGGACGATTTTTTTTGTAGTTGATTTGATTACTTGATTTCATATGTTTCCTATTAGAAATATTCTGAGTATATAAATTCTGTGCATGTTGGAGTGAAACACCCTCGATTATTCTCCAATTATTTTCAATAGTTACAGCTTTGAACAAAAATAATGATGTAAACTCTTATAATTTTAATGGATTTGGTGATTTATTCCATTTTGCAAATATTGAAATTACCCTCAATCCTGAAGAAAGAAATTCATAAATTTATATTAGTCCTACCAGTCTTCTTTGTACTTGTGTTGTGCCTTGAAAGATCCCAATAATTCATTAAAAGGACAATTGTTTTCTTTCGTGCTAATAGGCTAGGTTTGGAAATAGTTATGAGCACCACTTAAAAAGGATATGAACTGCATACTCTCGATATAATGTTGCAGTCATCGCTTTCAATTGTTAAAGCATGTAAATAAACAAGTGGCATAAAGGTCAATGTGGATACTATTATTCTACATTAAAAAGTTACAATTTTAACAAAGATTATTTGATATTCTTATTAATATATATTTAAGACAAAAGTAATTAAGCTCATTGTTAGAATTAATTACATTTTGGTTCATCTAAAATCAAACTTAATTGACCAAACTAAAGTTTGATTTTATTTAGTTTGGTTTGAAAAATAGTCTGTTTGATTAAATTTCATGAATTTTATAATCGAAAGCTTATTCTTGAATCAAATCATCCAAATCGACCAAATGCACACCTTTATGCATGAGTAGAATTGATGTTGTACATGAAGATAAATTCTACAGCGTTTTAGTGTTTTGGATTACTTTAAGATTTTAATGCATTTTTTTTAATATTATGTCAGTATTAGCTTTATTTAAATTAGATAATAGGATTTTAGGAGTAATCTAAATTTGAATTCAATTAGTTTGATTTTATCTTATAAATTTTAGTTTATAAATATGGATTGAAAGGATGCTATGTTAAATTTGAATATATTAGCAATTTTATTTGAAAAGATTCCCCTTGTTATTTTATGTGCCTCCACATGATATTATTTTTCTTGTTGCACTCTTCTCTCTCTCTCTCTCTCTCTCTCTCTCTCTCTCTCTCTTAATATATATAATTTCTCAGAGACAAGTCGATTGGAAAGGATGGGGGTGTCAAAGAAGCAACGAGCTATTGATTTGGGGAGCTATTGATTTGGGGAGAATTGGTTGGGAAATTTTTTATCTTAATTGAAACCCTAGGCAACATGGGTGAGGTGGAGGGAGAATCCAAGGTTTTCATTCCTGAAAGCCTGATCGTTGTTGTGATTGACTTTGCTCTCTTATCACCACTCCATTTCCATCCGCCATTTCACAACCATCTGCCATGGGGTTTCGACAAAAGAAAAGATGGGAAGTGAGAAAATGAAGCGGGTGAGAGTCAGGCCAAGGGATAGTATTGGAAGCTAGGTGGTGACTTTTGAGAAATCCTGATTTGGTTTTTCACACATTCTCCGATGGAAATCAAATCCTATATGTTGAAAGATTTTTGGTCTGGTTAACTTTTAGATTTGCATCTTCATCCGACCAAATTGTAAGATAAAATTCATCTGTTTGAAAAACATGATTCAACTTTCAATAATCAGATTGCTCTAAACTTAATCGTACAATCTATAAATCATGCGTTTTGCTCTGTGATGTAATTTACCGACCATATTTCTTCTCGATAAGCCTAGTCATTGGGACTACCAGCGGTAGGATTGGCTTTGCTTGAAGTAATAATTGTGTTTACTTGGATTATACTCAATGTATAACTTTCCCCCACATGTTATCCCAATCATTACTGTTTTGATGCAACATAATGTTTTATTTCATTTAAATCTTAATTATGACCATTTTTTTTTTATGGTGAGGCCATAATGTGAATACTGCAATTTCATTTTTTTTTTCTGTTTTTTTTTTTCTATTTCATTCGTATGCACAGATCCTTTTTAATGATCATTTTAGCTACTAATATTTTAAGATAGTGATATCTTTGACTTTTGATCCTCTGGGTGTTCCTTTTTTTTTTTTGTGCACGTGTTTTCAATTAGTGGATTCTCAATGTTTCAGGTAGATTCTGAAACTTTTTAAGTAATATTGAGGGCTATACCAATGTTGCAGGCCTTCAATATTCTTCGATATGAGATTGGACAGAAGTATGCTTCTCACTACGATTCGTTTGATCCATCTGAATATGGTCCGCAGAAGAGCCAAAGAGTAATGAGCTGCCACTTTATTTCCTTAATTATAATTCATTTCTCAATTTGCATGCTTTCTTGTTTAAAGATCCTAGTTATTTTCCGTTAACTCATTTTTTTTTAATTTGAATGCTCGAATTGTTACTTAACTGGTAGATATTATTGTGAGAGAGAAGCTAAAATGAGTGCAGCCTCATTTTATTCTTCCTTCCCACTGTCAAGAAAGTTAGAGACAACTAGAACTGTCACGACACGGCCCGGTTAGCTCGTATAGACGAGGCGGGAACGGAATTGGACGTTCAGAACATTTCAATCCTCTTAAAATATGTATTTAAAAATCTAAAAGACTTCAACAATAATTAAAAGCGTCTCTAAACTTTTTCCAAAACATATATTTAACATTTCAAGTCATTTCAAAAGAGAGTTCATATACACAAGGTGGTTACAAAACTGAATTATATGCCAAAACCACCCAAAAGAAAAATCAACTACAACTTAGAAAACATCAAAAGAACCTTTCAGCCGGTATACGTCGACTGTAGGTGTACCTTGGGTGTTCCGCCATCACCTACGAGTAGGTTCTCTTGAAAAGTATCCCGAAACGAGGGAGTGAGCTACGTTCAGCAAATGACAACTGCATCTAAAGTTCATGTGCAATGAAGAAGAAAACAATATCCAAGTTGATAACATATACTTCTATGTCTCAATGTCATATGCTTAGTGTATGTCAAATGCCATGTGCTATGTTTACCATAATGTCTTGAATCACATGCTTAACATGAGACCTATTATATCATATGCTCATTCTTTCTTTCATTTCATGATATGTTTTTCAATGTCATGCTATTCATTAACATACTTATTCTCTTATTCGTATCATATACATCCGTACCGGAGTACCGAAATTGTACTGATCAGGTACACATATTTAATGACCAGATCATTTTCCTTTCTTTCCATATTGCCTCAAAGGGCCATATTTGCTCCAAAGAGTCTTATTGTGCCAAGGCACCATATTGGTACTCCGCCTCAACATGCACAAACTTTACATTTCATTATCATAACATAAAATGATAATATGAATCATACATATGATGTATTTGATTAAGCATGAAGATGATGCATTTGATTTAGCATGAAATTGAACGTTTTAACATATGAAGAGCTTTCTATCCATATAAGCATAAGCAAGTAAGTACTAAGTGAACGTGGTATATAAGCATTTGATTACACATGAAAACTTGTAAAGTACTATGTAACTTTTATGTAAAAGCTTTCTATCTTGCATGCTAACATGACATAATAAAATGACATAAGGGAATATACACCTAAGAAAAACAAACATGTACTCTAGAATGTAGTGTCACTTACCTTAGGTTTTCTTCGTTAAACTTCTTCGCACAATTCCTTGAATTGATCTTGTCTTAGGTGGGTTCAACCTAAAGAACACAATTACTAATAATAATTATATATTCTCATTAATCGTTCATTCTCTAAATTTTCCTACAAACAATGGGACTATATAAATATGCTTAAAGCTTTAATATTACCCTACACACTTAATTCTTAATACCATGACCTAACCTAATGCATTTTCATCATATCCCTTCCTTAATTAAATACATTTAATTGAAATTTTCGGTTTATTTAAATTTAAAAATTAGAAAAATATTTTTTTTGATAAAAAATGCATTTTCTCATAATTAGAGCCTTCCTAAGACCTAAAGGATCAACCTTTGTAAATAAGTTTTCACAAAATCTCAAATTTCGGAAAAGCCCTAATATTGAAACCTAAATCCTTTGAAGAAACCTTGCATTTTCATAGCTAAAAAATTGTTCCTAAGCCTTCCCTAATCTTCCCTCTAAAAGATTTTAACATTTAAACAAAACCCTAATTTGAAATTGAAAATTCTTTAAGAAAAATCTCATGATTTCATGGAGAAAAGCATTTCCTAATTCTTCCCTATAACTTTTCTTTTAAGCCTTAGAGTTTTGAGTAAACCCTAAAAATCTCTCTCAAGAAAATTAAGAGAAAAATCCATTATTCTTGCATGAGAAGTTTACCTTTATCTTCCCTAGCCTTTTTCCTTCGTTTTCCCCCTAATTCCGCCGTCGGAGAGCCACCGTTCACCATCGTTTCCCTTGCACCCGCCGCCCTTCTTCGCCTCTCTCTTGCATGCGGCCGAAGAAAACAAGAGGGACCGAATGGATCGGCCCCTAGGAGGATGAGGACTTAAGGGATTTTTCTCAGGTGGCTTATTACGCATGTACCCTCCCTTTCAATATTTCCCTCAGAGCTCATGAGGGGCAAAAATGGAAGAAAAGGCTAAAAGTTACTTAAACTTCTTCGGCGAGTTTTAAATTTCAAATCCGTGCGGAATTAGGTATAAGTTCTTTATATCGTTTTGATCGGAATTTCGTGTCGAATTTAATAAAATTTATTTCGTCGAATTTCGACAACTTTGAAATTTTGCCTAAATTCGTTGCGGCGCATCGAAATGCGTGCGACACATTCTAACTATAAATATCGGGTTTTACAAGAACTCTGTTTCAAAAGCATTGAACCAGAATTGTTCCCAACCAATAGAGAGATATTAATGCAGGAATTTGTAAATTGTTAGTACTTTAACATCACTTTGAACCTTAGACCCAAGATATCTAAAATATCCTCTTATTAATGACTTGATCGCCCAAAGTCACAATCCTCCCACTAGATCTATTACTATTAAAACTGCACTCTATGTATTTGGTTTTAGATATGCTCAAATGAAAACCTTTAGACTCTAAAGTTGACCTTCATAATTCAAGTTTATCTACAACTTTAGTCTTATTAATAAGAAGAATATCATTACAAAAAGCATACACCAAGGTACATCAAATGTCTTGTAAGAACATCCATGACTAAAGCAAAATAGATTTGTGATTAAAGTTGATCCTTGATGCCATCCAACTGAAATAGAAAAGAAGACAAACCACCTTGTGTTTGAACACAAGGAACAACTCCTACATACATATCCTTAATGACTTAGAATATAAGCATTACTAACCCCTTTTGTTTCTAGAACACTCCACATCACTTCTCTTGGAATTTTATCTTATGCTTTCTCTAAATCAATAATTATCATATGTAGATGCTCCTTATTCTCTCTATACTTCTCCATCAAACCTCTTAATAAATGTATAGTTTCCATAGTAGACCTACCCGGCATGAATCCAACATGATTTTAAGAAATATTAGTATCACGTTATATCCTATACTCAATAAGGGTGTAAATGAGCCGAGCCGACTTTAGGTCTACTCATTAACTAGCTCGCAAGTCAAGCTTCTTGAGCCATGAGCTCAAACTCAAGCTCGAATATTAAACGAGCTCGAGTTCGAGCTTGACAAAGTTTGACTCGTCACTCAAAAGAGCAGTTTAATCTCGAGCTCGAGTCGCTCCCAAAGAATGAGCTCGAGCTTGACTCATCCATTTTTTCTCAGGCTTGAGAGCTCGACTCATGATGAAATGGAGGCCAGAGCTTGCTTTGTCATCATTGGAGAAGTGTTGGGCCTGCCCGCTATAGAGAAGAAGATCGTCTATTTTCAAAAACGAGAAAAGCATTTTGTTCTCTTTCGCCACTGTGGAAAAGAAAAAAATGATGAAGGAGAATATGTTGTGTAGCCTTAGTAAAGCTATTTTATAGAGCAACAACTATTTCTAAAAAAAGAAAAATCAAAATAACTATATAATTGGTTTTTTGAAAACTTTACTCGTGTAATATTTTTTTTGGGTGAACTGGTGTTAAAATTAAACAACTGTTGTATAAGTAATAATATATTAATGCTATAATAAATGTTATATATTTTTTAATACATAAAAATTTTATGTTACTCTAAATTTTAAATAATTAATTAATTCGAGCCGGCTCGCGAGCCGTCGAGTCAAGCTCGAACTCGAGCTTGTTTAATATTAGAGGCAAACTCTCTCCCCATAGTTTAGACATTACTCAATAACTCTCTCCCATAGTTTTAAATATTTAATAATTTAAATAAATATTATATTAAAAATTTAAATTTAAATTTAAATTAAATCTTTAGTGATATATTA
>NW_021319289.1:190496-208098 GCF_001605985.2 Dendrobium catenatum | reverse complement strand
AGGTATGAGGTGTATACGTTGGATTTCTTCTTTCTTCCCTTTTTTGTTCTTTGTACATAGGTCAACAGATGGGGGTGTCAAAGAAGCTACGATCTATTGATTTTGGGAGCTATTTATTCGGGGAGAATTTGTTGGGAAAATTTTATCTTAAATTGAAATCCTAGACAACATGGGTGAGTTGGAGGAAGAATCCAAGGTTTTCATTCCTGAAAGCCTGATCGTTGTTATGATCGACTTTGCTCTTTTATCACTTCTCCATTTCCATCCGCCATTTCACAACCATCTGGGAAGTGAGGAAATGAAGCGGGTGAGAGTCAGGCCAAGGGATAGTATTGGAAGCTAGGTGGTCATTGTTGAAAGATTTTTGGTCTGGTTAAACTTTTAGATTTGCAACTTCGTCCGACCAAATTGTAAGATAAGTAAATTCATCTGTTTGAAAAACATTATTCAATTTTCAATAATCAGATTGCTCTAAACTCAATTGTACAATCTATAAATCATGCGTTTTGCTCTGTGATGTAATTTACTGACCATATTTCTTCTCGATAAGCCTAGTCATTTGGACTACCAGCGGTAGGATTGGCTTTTGCTTGAAGTAATAATTGTTTTACTTGGATTATACCCAATGTATAACTTTTCCCCACATGTTATCCCAATCATTACTGCTTTGATGCAACATAATGTTTTATTTCATTTAAATCTTAATTATGACCAATTTTTTATGATGAGGACATAATGTGAATACTGCAATTTCATCTTTTTTTTTCTATTTCATTCGTCAGATCCTTTTTAATGACCATTTTATCTAATAATATTTTAAGAGACTGATATCTTTGACTTTTGATCCTCTGGGTGTTCCTTTTTTGTTGTGTATGTGTTTTCAATTAGTGGATTCTCAACGTTTCATGTAGATTCTGAAACTTTCTAAGTAATATTCAGGGCTATACCAATGTTGCAGGCCTTCAATATTCTTCGATATGAGATTGGACAGAAGTATGCTTCTCACTACGATTCGTTTGATCCATCTGAATATGGTCCGCAGAAGAGCCAAAGAGTAATGAGCTGCCACTTTATTTCCTTAATTATAATTAATTTCTCGATTTGATGCTTTCTTGTTTAAAGATCCTAGTTATTTTCCGTTTACTCATTCTTTTTTGAATTTGAATCCTCGAATTGTTACTTAACTGGTAGATATTATTGTGAGAGAGAAGCTAAAATGAGTGCAGCCTTATTTTATTCTTCCTTCCCGCTGCCAAGAAAGTTCGAGACAACTAGAACTCTGTTTCAAAAGCATTGAACCAGAATTGTTCCTAACCAATAGAGATATATTAATGCAGGAATTTGTAAATTGTTAGTACTTTTAACATCACTTTGAACACTCATGATATCTAAAATGTCCTCTTATTAATGACTTGATCGCCCAAAGTCAAAATCCTCCAATTAGGGGTGCGTTTGGGACGACTGCAGCTGTCGGTAAAGTAGGTTGCAAAGTTATTGTATAGAAAGTTACTTTCAGAAATTGCTGTACATAAAGCAGTATATTTTGTTTGGGAAGTATAACTGTTAAGTTGCTGTGCTGCAGCTGTATGAGAATAAATTACCTTTATACCCTTACATATTGAGATGAAAAAAATGATGTAAATGTCAATTTTTTTCAAAAAAATTAAGATGCTAATAGAACAACTGATCGATTCAATGTTAGATCACGAAGAACCATTACATCCACCGAGCAGCTCAACACATCAACATCTAGGTCGGTACGCAAATCTACCAATTTCATAAAAAAAGTAAACCTAGAGAGATACAAAAAGGGCATAAACCGAATAAATCAAAAAGAAAAAGAAAATCATTGAGTAGCAGTAAATATACTTGATCGGAGAGGGCAAGAGAAGGGTGGGTTACGAGAGGCTTCGCAGTGTGTATGAGCTCGCCGGAGCCAATGCTTCTGGTGGTAAAGACTCCTCTTCCGGCCGAATTGGTGAGAGATACTTTTATTGGAGAGCCCGATCTTGCGCCGACGGCCTCCGTCGACATTGAGGAGGTGCAGAAGAGAGCTTCTGTGCATGTTTGTTGAAGATTGTGAAAGGTTTGTTTGATCTCGAATAGAAGGGGTCAATCTGCGACGAAACCCGCCGAAGCATAACCGCTCTGCCACCGGGGAACATGGCTGCGCTGAATATTATCAATATTTTGCTCGAATCATGAAGAAACACTATTCATTTTTTTTTACTTTTTCATACACACTGTTGAATAAAAATAACGTGTAGAGAAGAGGCGGAAGATTGCAGAGACGGCGAGGACATGGGATAAGGTTGTGAAGCCGTCCCTAACCAAGACTGCAAAAATTAATATTCACATAGAGCCCGAAAAATCCAAAATTATGTTGGCTCTATCGCTGATGCGCATCTCCTCTCTGTCGCAGCTCTTCGTCTCCGTCAGTCCTTCCCATGCCGATGATGATTCGGTGAGTGCTCACGTTCCGGTGTTGTGCTTTTGCCCGACGATTTGATTCCGCTTCATCTACCAGCGAAGGACGCCAAGAAAGGGGGATACAACGACCAAGAAACCGAGGGAGAGCTTTGATCTCGCAGGCGGACATGGTGGCCGCGAACATTTGGAAGGTCGCGGCGGAGATTTAAGTCAATTTTCTGCGGAAAGCAGGCGGACCGCGGGACATGGGAAAGGTCGCGAGAAGCAGGTATGTGCCGCGAAACTTTTTCTGACGTCGTTCTGCCGCAATCCCCCAAACAGCAATTTAATAACTTTTTATAAAGTAAAGCAACTGTGCCGCCGTCCCAAACGCACCCTAGATCTATTACTACTAAAATTGCACTCCATGTATTCGGTTTTAGATCTACTCAAATGAAAACCTTTAGACTCTAAAGTTGACCTTCATAATTTAAGTTTACCTAAACTCTAGTCTTATCAATAAGAAGAATATCATTAGCAAAAAGCATACACCAAGGTACATCCGCTTGTAAATGTCTAGTAAAAACATCCATGACTAAAGCAAAAGAGATTTGTGATTAAAGTTGATCATTGATGCAATCCAACTTAAATAGAAAAATACTTTGACAAACTAGCTTGTGTTTGAACACAAGGAACAACTCCTGCATACATATCCTTAATGACTTGAATATAAGCATAATTAACCCCTTTCTTTTGTAGAACACTCCCATCACATCTTTTTGAACTTTATCTTATGCTTTCTCTAAATTAATAAATATCATATGTAGATACTCCTTATTCTCTCTATACTTCTCCATCAAACCTCTCAATAAATGTATAGCTTCCATAGTAGACCTACCTGACATGAATCCAACATGATTTTGAGAAATATTAGTATCACGTCATAACCTATATTCAATAAGGGTGTAAACGAGCCGACCCGACTTTAGTTTAACTCGTTAATGTGCTCGCGAGTCAAGCTTCTTGAGCCACGAGCTCAAACTCAAGCTCGAATATTAAAAGAGCTCGAGTTCGAGCTTGAAAAAGCTTGACTCGTCACTCAAAAGAGCAGCTCAAACTCGAGCTCGAGTCGAGCCCGAAGAATGAGCTCGAGCTTACTCATCCATTTTCTCTCAGGCTTGAGAGCTCGACTCGTGATGAAATGGAGTCCAGGGCTTGGTTTGTCATTACTAGAGAAGTACTGGGCTTGCCCGCTAAGGAGAAGAAGATTGTCTATTTTCAAAAACAAGAAAATCATTTTGTACTCCTACGCCGCCGTGGAGAAGAAGAAAAAATGATGAAGCAGAAAATGTTGTGTAGCCTTAGTAAAGTTGTTTTATAGAGCAACAACTTTTGATAAAAAAAAGAAAAATCAAAATAGCTATTTAATTGATTTTTTGAAAACTTTACCCTTGTTATAAGTTTTTTTGGGTGAACTGGTGTTAAAATTAAACTGTTGTATAGGTAATAATATATTAATGCTATAATAAATGTTATATATTTTTTAATACATTAAAAGTTTATGTTACTCTAAATGTAGTGGGATAAAGGCTTGATGTTGTTGTTGTTGTTGTTGTTGAAGTTAACTCTTAATTTAGGTCGAATGAAACTTAGGTAGTATATTAAATTTAAATTATTTTATGAATAATTATATTTGTTAGATTAATTTATTGTTAATTAAATTAAATTGAACTTAATTTATGAAAAAATATTTTAAATTAATTTTAAATTAGTATATGAACCATATATGAACATTAACAACAACAATATGCTACCTTTATCCCACTATGTGGGATCGGCTACATGAATTCTTTTTCTCCATTATATCCTGTTAAGAATCAAATTCTCATTTAAATTTAGTTATAAAAAGGTTATTTCTATTTTTTTTAACCAAGTCTTTTTAGGTCTACCTTTACCTCTCTTAACATAGGCTAAATCTAATACATCTACTCTCCTAATCGGGTCATTAGAAAGCCGACGTTTTACGTGACCAAATCATCTAAGGTGACTCTCTCTAATCTTATCTGCCATTTGAGCTACTCCAATCTTTTCACATATACACTCGTTTCGCATTTTATCTCTAAGAGTAAACCACTCATCCACATGAGCATCCTCATCTTTGCAACACTTAAATGTATGCTTCTCTTTTAATGGGCAACATTTTGTGCCATAAAGCATTATATGTCTCACCATAATCTCATAAAATTTTCCCTTAAGCTTGAGGGGTACTTTTCTATCACATAATAGGCCCAATGCATTCCTCTACTTCAACCATCCAACTTGAATTCTACTACTAATATCCCCATTTATTTCACCATCACTCTGGACAATAGAGCCGAAATATCTAAGACGTGTGTTCTTATTAATGACTTGAACGCCCAAAGTCACAATCCCAATGTAGTTATTATTAAAATAAATTAAATTTATTTAAATGATGTAATATTTCTAATAGTTATGGAAAATAAGTGATAATATACATATCTACATATATATATATATCATGAAATATAATTCATTTGCATTTGCATGAATTAAATCCAGAAAATATTACATTTCAACACCCTTGTTCTATTGCAATTTCTAGTCAAGTATGCTCAACTGCTCACGGTTTTACGAGTTGAGCAGCCTGAACGTCAGTTTTTATGGTTGATATTGATTCTTTTGCAAATCCAATTTTTTAATCAGATAGAACCTATTTGATTGGTTCAGCCATCCAGCTGTTTCAGTTTTCCTTCTCTCTTTTGTTTTGAAATATGATATTTCTTTGTTTTCTTAAGAGCAGAGCGTGTATGCATTTTCAGGTAGCTTCATTCTTGTTGTATCTATCGGATGTAGAGGAGGGTGGAGAAACCATGTTTCCTTTTGAGGTAAGCATATAGAAGCTGATATTATTTTTCCCATTCTAATTTCATGTATGTTTCATATAAGGAATCCATTATTTTTCACAGAATGGATCAAATATGGATACTAATTATGATTACCAGAAATGCATTGGTTTAAGAGTCAAACCACAGCAAGGAGATGGTCTTCTATTTTATTCATTGTTAACAAATGGTACAATTGACCCGGTAAGCACATATCTCATTTTTTTTTTTGCTTTTAATGGACCTTAATGAAGTATTAACATTGGCAAAATCCTCATGCCTCTGGCTTTAGTATGCTTTGAAGTGAATGCATATTTACATAGCGATCACTTTGTAGGAGAATGTATTTCTTGTGCTCACTTCAATTGTTTTCAGACCTTTTCAAAGTTTAAGAGAAACCAAAGGAATGTTATAGCCTGTATGGTTGAGTGAGCTTGAATTTGTTTTTTATTACTTGTATCTTTTATTAGCTTTTACACTTGATCTCTATCTGAATTAGACACAATAGGACATTGGCTCCATTGACTTGCCACCAATCTTAGCAAAAAGAACTCACCATTTCTAGGACATTGGCTCCATTGACATGCCACCAATCTTTAACAAAAAGAACTCTCCATTTCTAGTGAAGCTTTTATGCTTTCCTTGTGTTAATGTGGAAGTGTTTCAGAATGTTGACACAGTTGAATTACACGAAAATGTTTGAGGTTCGGCATTGTGCTATTCCAGTAGTTTTATCATCATAAATAACTAGATATTCGATTTAAGTTACTTGTTCCGCAGAAAAAAATTGATACATTTAGCAAAGCAGGAAGTCGAGCATGTAGGCTTTTTGGTTTGAAGGAATTGAAAGAGTAAATGAAAATGGTAACAAGAAAAAAAATTGTTTGGTTTTAAGGAATTAAAAGAGAGGAAATGAAAATGATAATAAGAAAAAAATTGAATGTGAACATTAGTCACAATGATGACTTATTATTTTTTTCCAGTTTTCAATGGGTTGGGTACGGAATTGTTAATAGAATAATGCATTTGTTAAATTTTCTAGGTAATTTCAATTACTTATTAATTACATGAAAACTATGTATCCAATTTAAAATTATGAAGTAAAATGCATTTACTTTCCCTTCAATTCCTTCAGATCAAATTTACCACAAATAATTGACATAAAAATTTAGTTTTTTTTTTTTTGTTTTTTTTGGGTGTTATACTACCCCTTAATCTTAAAGGGAAAATTCTATAAGATGATGGTGAGGCCTGTAATGCTTTATGGTGCAGAATGTTGTCCATTAAAAGAGAATGATAATATTAAGCTAAGTGTTGTAGAGATGAGAATGCTCAGATGGACGAGTGAATTTACTCTTAGAGAAAAGACACGAAAAGAGCATATACGTGAAAATGTTCGAGTAGCTTCAGGGGAAGATAATATTAGAGAGAGTCGCCTTAGATGGTTTGGTCACATAAAACGGTGGCCTTTCGATGACCCAGTTAGGAGATTAGATGTATTAAATTTGGCTTATGTTAAGAAAGGTAGAGGTAGACCTAAAAAGACTTGATTAGAAAATATTAGAAATGATTTTTTTCTATTAGATTTAAATGAGAATTTAACTCTTAACAAGACAATGGAGAAAAAGAATTAATGTAGCTGACCCTGTGTAGTGGGATAAATGCTTGATGTTGTTGTTGTTTTTGGTGTTATACTGATATCTTCATTTAATGTTTGTGAATGCAATGGAGAATTATTTAGGATAATGCTGTAGTTATTAAAGACCAATTATTTACCAGAATATTAGTACACTGAAGGTGAATCTGTGTTAGTTAGAACATATGACAGAATATAATGACATGCTTTCGATTTAATGTTGATGGGAACACCAAGCTGTTATCTCTCAGGTTCATACCTTATCGTTTGAGCTGTTTTATTCCATAGTCACATGCATGGTATTGCCCTGAAATCATTTATTCATATTGGTTGATAAACTATCATGAGGATATTATTAGTAGAATTCAAGTTGGATGGTTGAAGTGGAGGAATGCATCAGGCTTGTTGTGTGATAAAAAAGCCCCCCCCTCAAATTTAAGGAAAAATTCTATAAGATGGTGGTGAGACATGCAATGCTTTATGTTTCAGAACGTTGGCCATTAAAAGAGAAGCATAATATTAAGTTAAGTGTTGTAGAGATGAGGATGCACAGGTGGATGAGTGACTTTACTCTTAGAGACAGGATACGAAATGATCATATATGTGAAAAAGGTTGGAGTAGCTCCAGTGGAAGATAAGATTAGAGAGTCGCTTTAGATTGTTTGGGCACATAAAACGGCGGCCTTCCGATGACCCGGTTGAGAAAGTAGATGTATTAGATTCGACTTATGTCAAGAGAGGTAGAGGTAGACCTAAAAAGATTTGGTTAGAAAGTTTTAGAAATGACCTTATCTTTATTATATTTAAATGAGAATTTGATTCTTAATAGGACACAATTGAGAAAAATGATTAATTTAGCTGACCCCGTATAGTGGGATAAAGGCTTGATGTTGTTGTTATTATTGTTGGTTGATAAATAAGTTAATTTTGTTAACAAAATAATACTGCATTGATATTTGTGGGGTTACATTTATGCCACTTTGGTGAACAAATGAAAATATAAATGACAATTATTATATTCATACTAATCATATCATGCAATGGTGTGGGCTCTGAAAATTTACTCCCCAACCTCTCCACATTCAAGAGATTGCAAATAGATGTTCGGGGTAAAATTTTTAGAAAGCTGATTAAATTTGAGATAGGTTAAGTTCAGGTTGACCTGCGAACCTACTTTTGACTAAAAATGACCAGTTCAATATCTTTTTACTTGGGGTATAATTTTTTTTATTTTTTTATAAAATATCTTAAACTTTATGGTTAATAAGTTATATTTTTTTTTTTAATCAAAACGAGTTAACAGGTTGAGTTTTAGTTGCTAGTGGATCATGCTTGGGTTGGTATTTTTTACTCACTAATTAAACTGGTTGATTCAGGTTGACTGAATTTGGGTCGAGTCAATTTCAGATACCCAAACATGACCTGCCAACCTGTTTTGACACCCCTCTTTAAATCTTGAAGGTTTTTTTTTCCTCATTTTTTGAACTTATGCTTTTTAATTTTAATTTAATTCATTTTTTAGGTTTAAATTCTTGTTTAAGATCCCCCTAGATTGTTCTATTCAGGTTTATTTTGTTAGAATTTTGGTAGCATTCCAGTGTCTCACTCTCATAGGTGGCGGCATTCGGAGCATTAAGTTTGCTCACCACACTAAAAAAGGCATGCATGGTCGGTGTCATAAGATCATTGTAATTAGGGATTTGTATCTTATCATGCCAAGAAAAAACATACATGGTTTTGATATGTACAGTGTCTTACCTGTTGCGTCAAGAAAGATGCACACATGTACTTAAAATTTTTCCGCCATACTTATGTACCAATTGGAATTTTGGAGATTCTGTTCGTGAGTTTGTCTTTGTACATGAGGTGAGCAACGATACAATGACGGCAAAGAACTTGCAAGGTAATGAAACACGCTTTTTTTTCAGCTTTATGATTTTGTGATTATATATATATATATATATATATATATAATGGTGAGATCTCTTTGTTTAGAGAGAAAGCGCTGGTTTTGGAGATACAATAATTAGAGAGATTGAGAGAGGGAGTTAGAGAAAGAGTGGAGAGAGTGATTGAAATGGACTTAAAACGGGCTGTTGGAGGCTTGAGGTGGCTAAGCCGGCTAGTGGGCTCAGGTGGTCTAGGAAATAGGAGGTCAAAGAGGTGGCGGGCTTTGTGCGGTTGTGTGGTGGAGAGGATTGAAGCTCGCAGTCCGTTGAAGGCCGGAGGAGAGGCAGAGCTGACGGACTTAATTGATGGTTTGGCTGTTGCTTGAAGGATAGAGCTTGAAGGTAGCTAACGGAGGTAACTAAGGCGGTAGTCTGGTTCAAGTAATGAAGAGGCGAAGTAGCTGGAGCTATTATTCTATATGGACACCGGACAGGAGAACCGTCCGGTTAAGCACAGGGTACCCAGCAATAGGGGGACGAGACGCATTTTTATTGGTCTTCGAACGCCCTCCACACTCCGCACTCTGCACAGAATAATAAATCAAGTAGCTGAGGGGCAGACTGAGATGTTATCAGAAATCATTGAAATCATTTGCCATATTCATTATGTAAGTACAAGATTGACCAGTGTCCTGAACCCACCAAAAAGTACCAATACCTGAAGCCATGTAAGCAGGAGTTTTTTCCTTGATTGATTAAGCTTATATAAAGCCTTATGTGCTTTTGTGTATTATATAGCGCCATTTTCCATTGCTTTAAGATCTAGCTTTACCTCTTTCAACTATTTTTCAACTCCATAGCTTATAGAACGATACCTAAATGTATATGATTGCATTTTAATTACAGAACCTTTTCGTTTGTCTGCAGACATCTCTTCATGGAAGTTGTCCAGTGATCAAAGGAGAGAAATGGGTTGCCACAAAATGGCTCAGAGATACTAATAACAAGAATATAATCTAACAATTACAATATTTTCTTGGCTTTGAATTATCCTTATTAATTTTTTTTAAATGTGAAATTTTTATTGTCTTTGTGACTTCAAGCATCGTCACTGGGCCCTGTAAAATATTAAAAAACTAAAGAAGAAACTATCCAAGTTCTGAGAGATGCAGAGCGATTTACTATCCAAACTTCAAATCAAGATTTTTTTGGACATTTGAGTCATTGCGATAAATTCATACACAGATCATATAGATATGTTTCGAACTCAAGATTTTTTTATTGATAGTCAAAGCTCCTGACTTAAGATAAGCTGTGATATTTCTACTTTTATTAGTTGATAAAATGTTGGATTATAATGACAAGATCAAAATTGATAGTACTTTGATATGAATATATGAATTCTTAATCTATTATAATATGAATAATATTCGTTGGTATAGTAACTAGTTTAACGGTATACTAGTATTTATTTGTAAGTCATTAGAATTAATTTAATGTTTTTAATAATATTTTAGTATACTATTTAATCACTATTTTCTAATTTACTGGACTGCGACTGCGATGTTACTTATTATATTAATTCCTTCTTTAATGTTAATTGCATTTAAGTTTCCATAATAATAACAAAGTTGAGTGATTGCGAATATTATTAAGTATTTCAAAATTTATTGGGAGATAATCTTTTAATTTCAAATACAAAAACTTATTAATGGTGATTAAATCAAGTTAGGGTATAATTGGATTTAACGAAAAAAGAAAATCCTCCAATTATTTTCAAGTGATATACAAGCTTATTCATATATCATATTTCTCCCATTTAATTCACCGACTATGTAAAATTATGAATATTTTAAAATTAAATTCATTGTATACACTATCAATATAAGCGAGTTCAGAATTTAATAGATAAAAGGTGACCTAAGTTTAACCCGTTATTAATGATATAAAGTTCTTATCGAAGAAGCTTCTTCCTGAACGTATTTTTGAGAAACAATATTTTTTTTTAGGAACTTTAGAACAAATTAAATTTAAATTCACAATATGCAAACTTCAAACTCAAAACCTCTTGATTAGTAGCATAAGCTCCCAACCCACAATGTAGATGAGTTGCATGACATATGCTATTAGATTAAGGTTTCGTTTGTGACGGCTTTTTTATGGCTTCTTGAAGCAGCTTTTTAATATAAAAATTGAAATTTTTGTACTAGAAAGCTGCTTCAAGAAGCAGTAAAAAAGCAGTCCGGCTTCTTTTGGGAAACAATAAAAAAATCATCCTAAATGAAACCTAAACCTTAGATTTTCCAGGCAAGTGTTCGTTGTCACTCGTACGACTGTTAAAGGCACTTGCTATATTTTTATTGCTGAAAGACAATTCAATTTACAAACGAATCAATAAAAAAATTTATATACATATCAAATCAAATAATAATCATAATAAATGCTTGATGGTTCCTCAACCAAATGTCGAAATTCTTTACAAATTTCATCAAGAAAGTTGAAATATTTACCCCGAAGTTAACCAATCAAAGTTGAAATTGTGTACCTGCTAAATGAGAAGCTCATTAACAGCAGATCATCCTGCACCATAACTGCTAGACCTTCTTTCATAGAGACGATACAGGAGAGTTGATCTCGACATCATAGGTTCCCTCTCAAGAGCAGCAATGGCATCCTTAATACAAATTGTACGATCAGTTTTAGGATTAGACAAGTTTCCTATGCTTCGGCCATGTCTGCTCATGCCACCTTGTAAATAAAAAAAACGATACACTTTCAGCTTCTATAGTCTACTTTGATCTCTTCTTTTCTCTTTGATAGAAAGAAATGAATATTACTTACCATCTTCCTCTAGATTTCTCAGATTTTCTCTGAAGTTGGGCAGGGAGTGGTTCTCATCTATACTACTACTACCTTGTTGGTTACAGGAAGATACACCCGGAGTGCTTTCAGGCTTCTGACGAGCTTGCTCGGCCATCAGCTGCCACTTAGAAAGCATATCATCTGCACCAATGGCAGCTCGAGCAGCCGCATTTGTGGCTGTAGTTCGCATCTTATCGTCTTCCTCCCGATGGAACTGATGTTATGTTTGGTTGATAGAAAAGATGATAACTATAAAAAGTACTTACGTAAAGTGATTAAGGCTTCATTTGGACGGCTTTCTTACTGCTACTTAAAGCAGCTTTTTTGTACAAAAAATTAAAATTTTGAAGCAGTAAGAAAGTCGTCCCAAACGAAACATAGGATGTTACCTTATGTTTCTTAGAAGGTCTGTTATCTTTGTCCTTTTCTACATCTTTCTCAGCATCAGCTAAAGCCTACATTCATAAAATTATTGTGTGGAATGATTGGGATTTGGGAAGGAAAAAAAGATTAAGGCTTCGTTTGGGACGGCTTTCTTACTGCTTCTTAAAGTAGCTTTTTAGTATAAAAATTTAAAAATTTGAAGCAGTAAGAAAGCCGCCCCAAACGAAACATAGGATGTTACCTTATGTTTCTTAGGTCTGTTATCTTTGTCCTTTTCTGCATCTTTCTCAGCATCAGCTAAAGCCTACATTCATAAAATTATTGTGTGGAATGATTGGGATTTGGGAAGGAAAAAAAATAAAAAACGTAGATTAGAGGAGCATGGATAGCATCTTGTGAGAAAATTTGCACAAGAAATATACATCTCAAAATATTAAATTGATGAATTGACAATAAAATTACTTATCATATAATTAAATAAATAATTAAAGCAAACAAAACATAAATATTCGGAGTACATGAGTAGTTGAGGTAGGCAATCATCCTATAGTTGAAATATTTGGAGTTGATGAGAGGCTGGCATGGTTCCCACTTATTACAGAATTCTACACTTCCCCTTAAGCTATAGAAATATATGTTGATCATCATACATAAAAAAATTGAGGTATCGAATTGTGATTGATCAGAGGCTTTGTTCAAAATATCTACTAAAGTTTTGTTGGAGTGTATTGAATTTGAATGACCCCTTCAATCAAATGCATATTTTTATGTAGATAGATTTGCCTTTTTTATCTTATGATTTTCATACATGAAAATATTTTAGGGCTCCCGTATCTTTAATTTTAAATTATTTGTTAAAATCTGTTTTAGCCTCTTGATTTCTGTTAACCTCTTGTTGACCTTCGTATAATACCCGAAGGAAGACAAAAATAACGACAAAAAATACCTCGTATCCCGTCGAATCCCGCTGAATCGGCGCCGCGAACGATCACTTCTCCGCACTTCCTCCGTGAAATCGGCTCTCGATCGCTGCCCCATTCGCGTCGTTAAATACCGACCCAAACGAAGCCTTTCGCTGCTTCTCCCTTCGGCTCCACACTTCCATTCCACGATCCTTCCTCTCCGATCGCTGAATCTCCTTTCCCATTCACGATCTCCCTCACGACCCCTTGCTTCTTTCGATCCAGTAAACAGAGAGAGAGAGAGAGGGAGAGCGAAAGAGAGAGAGTAAACACTTACCCTACCTCCAAGCTCCGGCCGAACCTCCATATTCTCCGATCTCCACCTTTGCCCGTGCCGACCCCAAGCCGAGAGAAAGAGAGAGAGAGAGAGAAGGGAAGCTCTACCCGAGCCGACCTCCATTGCATACGCCCCGTTGATCTCCTCCTCTGCTCTCCCCGATCAACCTCATGGCCTCCTGCTCCTACCCGTGGGCAAATTATTGCATCAGGTCACTTATAATTAAATATGATTAATTGTAATTATAATTAATTATTTTTAAAATTATAATTAATTATCATTAATTTTAATTAATTATAATGAATTCTTTTTAAAATAAATGGTTCTTTTGTCGATGCTTGCGACGGGCCGGCAAACCCCCTAGGCGCTCATGTAGCATTGTAGGGCGGGAAACCGGTGCGATGTTTGCGACGACTTAAGGATCCATCTTCAATGCTTGCAACGAGCCGGCAAACCCCCGAGGCGCTCAAGTAGCGTTGTAGGGCGGGAAACCGGTGCGACGCTTGCGGCAAAGGGGATAAATTTTATTTATTTATTTATTGTATTACTTTTTTTTATATCAGTACCCCCGAACGCCCATGTGGTGAAGAGGGGGGAAATCTTGCTTATTTCTAACACATGTTTTCTTCTTATAATAAACAAACCTAAAAAAAAAAAACCCTTAAACGCTCACGTAGCGGGCGGGGATAAAAAAAAAAATACAAATGCGATCGCGGTGTCATTTTTGACACCTACCTGAAGCGCTCATGTAGCGTCGAGGGGAAGGTTGCCTCTTGATTTTTCCCCTAAACGGGGGAGACGCCGGGAGGCTGTCGAAATTTGGATTGAAAATCCAAGGACTTAAAAAAAAAAGAACTTGCAAATGGATTTGATTGAACTCAAAAGAACGAATGCTAAGAACTTGTACTCGAGATTGTAGTTTGGGACAACTACAAGGATCAGTTGGGCACATTTGAACAATAGAGGACTTTGGCATCAGACTTGAACCTGAATATGCAATGAATTTATTAAATCAAAACTTGAACCAAATAAACTCAAACTCAAGCAAGAACTTGTGTAAGACTTGATTTGAACTCAAGCAAAACTCAACTTGAACTTGCATGGACTAGAGGGATCTTGTGCAAATGAACTTATTTTGAACACCAATTTGAACATCAAAGGAGCAAGATTTGGACTCAAATTTGAACTTGATTCCTACATCAAGTAGACATAACTTGAACTTGTACAAATTTGCAAAGGACATAAACTTGGTGATAAGGACTTGTGGATCCAAGTTCAAACTTCAACTCAATGGGTGTATAATCATCTCAAAGATCACAAGTATCAATCATTAAAATTAATGATATAAGCTCTCAATGGATATAACTTTCTTATGATCAAATGGAAGATGCATGTGACCTCTTCATACATGTTGCAAACAATGTGTGGAGACAAGAAAGTTCACAACTATAACATGCCTACAAGCAATGAACAATCATAAGGATGTGTGATCTAGTCACAAATGGAGGCACAAGAACATTCCATTTAGCTCATATGCAAGGTGACTTACATATAAGGGATGATGAAACTAAAGTATTTGAATGATTCATATTTGCAAACAAATGATAAGTGAATAATGCAATGACATGCCTACAACCAATAGCATGAGATTTCCCACATAAGTGTTGAAAGCCTTCATGCTAGATGAGGAAGGAATATCAAACAAATGGTGAATGTCGAATTCATTAGGTATATTGTGAATCGCCTTCGAAAACAAAGAAACTTGCATATTCAATTTGTTTGCAAGTGATAAGAAGATGGTGGGAAGTACAACAACAATCGTGCTTGAGGAAGGGAAAGGGATGGTTGTAATGAACATCCTAACATATTCATGAAGAAAATATAAAAACCATGCGATGAATGTATAATAGATGCGATGAGTTCTCTACAAACGTTGATAGAAGAACCGTAACACATTCAACTTATCGCCCACGAATAACGAAACTTCCTTGCAAATAATGAAATATCTTATTAATACACTCAATGTATATCTTCATGATCGACAACTATTTGGTGGAGGGCAAATATGCAAATCCCTACGGGCCACCGTAGGAGATTTGTTACACATCCAAAGTATTGTCCATAAGAAAATGCAGAATAACTACGACAAATTCAAGTTCCTGTGGATTGTTGTAGGAAATTCTTTGTATGTATACTACACTATCTACAAGTAGATACGAAAGATTTGCAACAAATGATGATATGCATAAGTACCTGCAGAAAGTTCATGCTATTCATATGAAAGATGCAGAAAAGCTACAACAAATATGAGCTTTCACGAAATACTATGAAAGACTCATCGAAAACCAAGATATTCCCCGCACATGCACCTTAATTTGTATGCACATAGGTACACATAAGGGGATATATAAAGCCCGCATGGGCCCCGACGAGCGTGTTATTGGTACACACGTGACGTCTAGAGATGCTGCGCGGGTCAACAAGGGAATTCAAATTCGAACCCGATCCTTCTATACAGATCAATAGGAGTAGACAGGGTTTGAACTATTAAGCAAATATGTGGCCGTGACGACCAGAATATTTGTTTTAATACATTCATATTTGGTCTTCAAAGCCTAAGATCAAAAGAATTCACTCTCAAAGGCATAAAGCCTACGAAACCCGATCCTCTGTCGACAGCCAGACAGAGTCGACAATGTTCAAGATTTAAATGGAAATAATCCCAAACACCCCGATGATGGCCGTGTTGAATGTTTATCTCAACCGGAGGGGTTCACAAACATTTCCAAATGTCCTTCAAACATCCAAATGCCCATCAAAATCCAAAACTACACAAAGTTCAAAAACCCAAAAAGTCTCAAAATCCCAAAAATTCCAAAAATATTTAAAATTTGAAATCTAACTATCAAACGCTTAAAGCAAAATCCATCCACCCTCCACAAAAGTTTGTCAGGATGGACAAGTTAAAAATTACTTAAGCTCACAAAGAGCCAAATGCCTAATCGAAAATATCACTAGGATCCATTCTCAAAAACGTCTCCTGCCGATAAGGACGTGGTACGTGTCCTCTGACCGGCGGTTTGCCGCCAAATGGCACCGCAGGATAAACGGTTATGACCCGGGGCCCTCTGAACCGAGTGGTATTGCCGCCAAATGGCACCACGAAATACCGGTTATGGCCAGCGCCGATACGTTCCTTATTGACATCAAATCCTTGAGATATGAATCAATAAGAAATGATCGATAGGGCACAAAGCCCTCTGTTAGCTAAGGTGGATTCAAATTTATCCCCTTAGACAAACATTCACCCCCGGTCTACAAGGTCCCCTTGGTCGAAGCAACCCATGGCTGCCGATAAGGATCCTTCTATCAGGTTGGGTCGACTACCTCCTCTGACTAAGTAGACCAGGGACCACGATTGTAATATCAAAAATCTGCTCCAGGATCGTCCAAGACGATCTGGGATCATCCTGGGACGATCAGTTGAGAATCTGTTCCAGAATTTGCCCAGATTTGCTTCAGGTGTTTTTTTGTAAGCATTGTCCAGGCCGATCGAGGCTTCGGCCAGGTCGATTGGCACTGTTCAAAATATCGGCCTGAAACTAGTTCTGGGAACCGTCCAGGACGATCCAATTTGGTATGATCGTCCTGGGACGATCTGGCGATCGGCCGGGCCGATCTATGTATTATAAAGCTGAAATCAGCTCATTTTGAAGAGAGAGAAAATTTATAAATATCTGATTTTTCTTTGAGGAGAGAGAAAGCTGCGGATTTTTGGGGAAAAGTGGATTTTCGGACGACGCGGAGCCGTTTTCGTCCGAAGAGACTGTTCGAGATATTGCTGTACGCAAGGTAAGGCACATTCCGCCTTTCTCAATTTTCAGAACCGTCGTGTTTGGCGGTATTTTCTGTCCGGATTTTGTTTCCGTTAGCGATTTTCGTCCGTATCTTTTGATTGGTTCAATTTTTACCGCGTAACTTTTTGTATATTGTTGCCGTGCCGGGTGTGCACGTTTTGACTATATTTTGAAGATTTTTGTCCGGGTATTTTTGATTCGACGGAGTTTTTAGTCGACTAGATTTTTCTGTGTAATTGAAAATCGTCTGTGTAGTAGAATAAATGTTCTGAAATGTTGTTATCTATATTCTGTGCAAATTTGGTGAATTTTGATTTTCAGGAAAAATTGTGTAAATTCCGTATACTGCCGTTGTGCTGCCCGATTTTTGTCTGATTTCTGATTTTGTCTGGATTTCTCTGAATTGATATGCTATTTGTATAT
>NW_021319289.1:182030-189080 GCF_001605985.2 Dendrobium catenatum | reverse complement strand
AATTATAGTTAATAATTATTAACTATAATTCATTTTAGTTTATTATAATTGATTATTACCTCGATCTATGTGCCCTCCATCTCATCGGTAGTCAAGGTATAAATTTTTAACTCAAATCCTTCTCTCGTGGCTTGCGACGGACCGACAAACCCCATGTGCGCTCACGTAGGGTAGTAGGGAGGGAAATCGGTGAGGAGCTTGCGATGACCTAAAAAAATTCTTCTTCAATGCTAGCGACGAGCTGACAAACCCACTACACGCTAACGTAGCGTAGTAGGGAGGGAAATCGGTGCGGCGCTTGCGGCGAGGGGGATAAAAAAATATATAATAAGTACATCCAAATGCTCATGTACTGGGAAAGAAAATTGTGCATCTTTTAAAAATGTGCTTAAAACCCTTAAATGCTCATGTAGCGGGTGGAGATTTAATAAAAAAAATGCAACCGCGGTGTCATTTGACACATACCTGAAGTGCTCATGTAGCGTCGAGGGGAAGGTTGTCTTTTGGTTTTTCCCCTAACTGGGGGAGACGCCGGGAGGCTGCCGGAATTTGAACTGAAGATTCAAGGACTTAGACATAAATTTTGGGACTTAATTTGGACATAACTTGAGCATAAGATCAAACTTAAATTAAGTTTAATCGAATGAAATTTAAATGAACCATGAATATGAGCATAATCTTGAACAATTTAAACTCAAAAAAGACTTGAGTTGGACAACAGGGGATTGAATAAATGGAAGAGGCTCATTTTGAGCCTGAACTCTATTTGAACATGTTTTGGACTTAAACTTACAAAGACTACAAAGGACTTGGATCAAACTTGCACTTGTGAACTTTGAATTCGAGCTATATAAACACATATAGAAAATTGAACTCAAATTCAAACTAGACTCGAGCTCAAATGGGCATTGAACTAATCGTTTAAGTAAAAGTCCAACATCTAAAGTGAGAGCCATGAATTTTAATCAATTTGATCATGCAAGTAAAAATCCATGGATGAATAAGAGACTTATATTTCAAAAAGGGATGAATTGTTGATTCATTCACAAGGAATAAAGCAAGCTCTCAATGCAAATAAATGAGGAGCTTGAACTCAAACGAAACAAAATTGAACATTAAATTGAGCTCGATATTGGCAACAAAGACTTGAATTTGAATAAGAAATTTGAACAAATCAAAGGAGCAAGAGCTTGGTTTATGTAGACATGAAACTCCAATGGAGTGATGAGGAGTTACCACTTCAACTTGATGCAAATCTTAGTTAAGAAAAGGTCTAAATCATTTAAATCTCATGCAAGTAAACAATAACTTGTAGTGGACAATGAAGTTGAAAATACAACTTGCTCACAAGCGAGGGTGAAATTGTAGAAAGGTGTGATACAACTTGCTCATAAGCGAGGGTGAAATTGTAGAAAGGTGTGACATGATTATAAGTCATGACATGAAACTCTAGAATAATGGCATTTGGCTTGGAACATCAATCTCAAATTATGCTTACAAATGAGCATATATGGTCGTAATAAGTGGTGCCAGTATTGGTAATGTGTGAGGAGCACAATCTATTCAACAATCAGTGCTAGTATATATACAAATGAATGCACTAGTTTTCTACGACGTAGGGATGACGCATAGTGAATGTAATATGACCCTACAGTTCACATGCAAGCAAGAATCATGAATTCACAACAAATACGAGTACTTATGAACAACTGAATGAGCATCCACAAGCAATTATAGAGATTCATCATATGCATAGTAGTTTACCTACAACATGCAAAGGGTACAACATGTACACAAGTGAAGCAAAAGGGATCGTAAAGAAGATATATTCCTCGTTGCTAGTGCCGGTCGACTAATAAATCAGCACACAACTTTGCGAGAAATAATGATAATGAATACAACCTACATACGATGAATTCGTTAAGAGGCAAAGATGAAGGACTACAATAACATCTTTATCATCAATGGTAATTGAACCCCAAGGAAAGACACGTCAATCCCCTACAGGTAGAAGGGTTCAATGACACTGTAGGAGACTTGTGCCACATTCAACATGGTTGGTTGCAAAAGATTGACACATCTAGAGGTGTTGAAATGAATGTCAACACACATTGTATGGCGCCTACTAGAATTAATGATCAAGGTTTGACAAATGTGTTGTTAAAGGTCAATGCAAATCTTGGTAACACCACCCATAGGCAAATGGTGAAAGTGCTACGATAAGTGCAAGTTCCTATGAGCTGTCATAGAAGATCCGTCAAATATTCAAAATACCCCCGCACATGCACTGTAATTTGTATACACATAGGTACATAAAAGGGATATGCAATCAAACACCCACATGGGCCATGACGAGCGTGTTATTGGTATACACGTGACGTCTAGGGATGTTGCGCGGGTCAATAAATTTGAACCCGATCCTCCTAAGCAAGTAAATAGGAGTTAACAATTTTTCAACAATCAATTATAAAATGCCCCCAAACACCCGCATGGGCCCCGGCAAGCGTGCTATAAGTATACATGTAACGTCTAGGAATGCTGCGCGGGTCAATTAATGAATTCAAGTTCGAACCCGATCCTTCTATATGGATCAATAGAAGTCGACAGGGTTTGAACTATCAAACAAATATACGGTTGAGGGCACAAATATATATATTTTTAATACATTCATATTAGGCCTTCAAGGGCTATAATCAAAAGAAATCACTAATAAAGGCATAAAGCTTATGAAACATGATCCTCCTAAGCGGGTAAATAGGAATCGACAGGGTTCGAATCTTCAAATAAATATCTGATTGCGGCAACCATTGTATTCGTTTTAATACATTCATATTAGGCCTTCAAGGCCCATAATCAAGAAAATTCATTCAACAAATACACAAAGTCTACGAAACCCGATCCCCTATCGGCAAGTTGATGAGGTCGACAAGGTTTAATCAACAAATGGAAATAACCCCAAGCACCCCGATGATGATCATGTTGAATGCTAATCTCAACCGGAGGGGTACATTCCAAATATTTCAAAATGTCATCCCAAACACTCAAAATTTCAAAGATTCCAAAGATCATCCAAATTCTGGATATTTAAATTTGAAATCAACTATCAAGACACTTAAAACAAAATCCATCCACCTTCCGTAATAATTTGTCGATGTGGAAAAATTAAAATTTACTTCAACTCACATAGAGCTAATGCCTAGTCGAAAATATCACTAGGATCCATTCTCAAACAATCTCCTGTCAATAAGGATGTGGTACGTGTCCTCTAACTGGCGATTTTGCCGCCAAATGGCACCGCAGGATAAACGGTTATGACCCGGGGCCCTCTGAACTGAGTGGTTTTGCCGCCAAATGGCATAACAAAATACTAGTTATGGCCAGAGCCAATATGTTCCTTAGTGACATCAAATCCTTGAGATATGAATCAATAGGATATAATCGATAGGGCATAAAGCCCTCTATTAGCTATGGTGGATTCAAATTTGTCCCCTTAGATAAACATTCACCCTAAGTCTACAAGATCCCCTTGGACGAAGCAACCCATGGCTGCTGACAAGGATCCTTCTGTCAGGTTGGGTCGACTACTTCCTCTGAGTAAGTAGACCCTGGGACCATGATGGCTCAGGACGACAGAACCATGAGATATTGATCGGATCCATCATCCATTCTCCCACCACCCGCTTTAAGTGGAAGATGGTGAAATTTCAATTTTAAATATCAAGCTTCTCAAATATTTCAACCCAAATTCCCAAATCTAAACCCAATTCCACAATTCTCATGCCCATGCTGCTAATATATGCCAGATAACACGTATATTCTACGTATCTGATCGACGACTAGCATTAATCAAAAGTTATCTCCCATGACTGGGAGGGGTAATTAATTATAGGGGCTTGCGCCTATAGGAAACCAGAACTCAGATCATAAAGTCCTCGCGAAATGAGGGCGAAATCTCTGGGTAGTGTCTTATCTATAAACCCATATGTCTTTCAAAATTTACCCCGAAACTTAATTCCGTTAAAACTCCCTTGCCGAAAAAACAATCAGCAGGCGGAGGTCGGGGCCGATCTTTCGAAGCCCATAATTTCTACCCAATAATCACTAGTTAGATACTATCATGGAATGGCTAATTTTTTTTTCAGTATCTTGATTTTTACCTTATCATTACCCATTAGAATAATAACATCCACATAAACAATCATAATAATCATTGACCAATATGTGATTGTGAGCTCCAAAAATTCACTCTCAGCTCTGTTGAGAGAGTTAAGTTCTAGGTCGACTTTTGCGAATGCATATTATATTGTATATAAAATATTATATAAGGATTTCTCCCTAATTCTCTGAAAACTTTATGATCTGATTTTAGATTTCCTGTTTGTGCAAGATTGAATGACCAAGATGGATGTTCCCTAACATGATCACACTTTATTTGGGACAATATACATATTAAGCATGTCTTATATATAATGTAGAATTTTCTTCAGCACCTAGGAGGTAGTTCAACAATCTTTTTAGTATTGTCAATCATATTCCCCAAAATCAATCATAAATTTCACAGTATGAAGGGAATAATGTAGTTACACAATTCATATCAGTAATAATTTTATTAATAGATAAAGATTAAAATAAAGTTTAAGAACTAATAAAATTGAGTCAAGGGGCAGTGCCCCTACGGGGGTTTTCGGGGGTAGCGCCCCTGGAGCAATTTTTGATTGTAAGAGTAATTTTAAAGCTTTATCAGCTTGTTTATATAACCTAGCTTCTTGGTGCTGCTCGGTACCCCCTCAATACCGAGCGGTACCGAGCGATACCGAGCATGGTACTGAGCGCTATGGAGAGGTACCGACCAATACTGAGCGCCGAGTTCCAGTACCGAGCATTGGTTTAGTTTTTTTTTAAGAGGCGTTCTGCCTCGTAGAAATGAGGCGAGTCATGCCTTGAGGCACACCTCCGTTAAATTGAGGCGTACGCCTCATATTTCAGGAGAAAAGCGTAAGCTTTGAGGTTAAAACATGTGACATTACGCTGAGGCGCGCCTCTTATTATGCAATTTTAAACCATGGAATAACTGTTATGTTACAATGGTGATTATCTATTGAGTTTACCATGTAAACTGAAATTACTAATCTAAATTTTTTAGGTAAGTCTCATGATAAGTAGCTAGAAATGACTGAAAGAGATGAATATATCTATAGCAGATGACGATTGAATGAAAACAGATAAAATGTGTTTATTTTTAAATGTATATTCAATGTATAAAAGCAGTGAGAAAGCAGATAAAATGTGTTTATGTTTAAATGCATATCCAATGTAAATGTAGTGTTGGTGGCTCTTCAGCATTTAAGGAATATTAGTTATTACTATTATGTGCAATTGTGGAAAATATATTAACCGTCCATCTGTCAGTTCCCGCCTTGTTAATTCAAGTCTCCGGGCAGGGTCATGACATTCTTCTTCTTATTCTTCCTCTTCTTCTTTCTTTCTTCTTTCTTTCTTTTTCTTCTTTCTTCTCCTCCTTTTCCCTCCATTTCTTCTTCTCTTTCTTCCTTTCCTCTCTTCTTTATCTTCTCCTGCTTCTCTATCTTCTTCTTCCTCCTTCCCTCAAATTGATTTCTTCATTTCCATCCCTCAAATCCCACATCTACCTTCACAAAAATGTCTTTCCTACACCTCCTAATCCTCCATCAAAAAGCCCCATCTAAATCCACTTTCTCTCTCTAGACATAGAGAAAGAAATTTTTTTCTCTATAGAAAAAGAGAGAAAATTCATGATTTTACCTTTCAAACTTGTGGGACTTGCTAAGCCAAACTCCAAATACAAAGTGATAAGGGGAGGAGTCACAGATGCACAAGTGACTTAAGTAGCATGCACGCCTGTTAACCTCAGAATAACAAAACAAAAAAAAGAATCTCGCGTACAAACCTTCCACCCGACGGATACCAAATTCTGCCGCAAATCCTGCTGCAAACGGCGCCGCTCCAGTCTGTATCCGCGATTCCTGCTCAAACCCCGCTCGAGGAGACTCATTCCCGTCGTTAAATAACGCACCAATGCGAAGGCTCCCGCTGCTCTAGCTTCTCACGCCGAATCCCTGCCTTGTCTCTGCTTCCCTCCGATCTCCACTCGATCGCAGAAGCTCCCGATACCTCTCTTTCTCCCGTTCACTACACTCACGATTGCTGCTCTTCCACGCTTGATCCCGAACTCCTCCCTCTCAGTCGACATCGAAGCCCCGACCTCCTCCCGATCCCTTGGCTTCGTTCGATCTCAGAGAGAGAGAGAGAGAGAGAGAGAGAGCTTTCAACATACCTGGCCGAAACCTCTGCTCCTCCCCATCGTCTATAACCGAGAGCTCCCGTCGTCCCTCCTAAGCCCTGCAGACCGACCACCCCCTCTCTACCTCACGCGACCCTCCACGACACTTCCTCTTGTCCGATCGGAAGCAACAACTGAAAGCCCGCTTGCTGTGAAGGTAAAATTCTCCCTTTCAGGCGCTACTTCGGCCAAATCACGTGAACCAGTGCCGAACAGCCCCTTTTTGGGCATTTTTGTTATTTACTTTTTTTTTTAATTATTATTATAATTATTTAATTTTAATTATAATTAATTAGTTTAAATTTTGAATTAATTAATTAATTTTAATCATAATTACTTATATTAATTATAATTAATAGTTGATTAATCATAATTACTTAAAGTTAATTATGTTTAATTTTTTTAATTATAATTATTAAAATTGTGGATTAATCTTAATTAATTAAAATAATTATAATTAATTATTTTTAAATGATAATTAACTAATATTAATTATTAATTAATCATAATTAATTAAATTTAATTATGATTAAGTATCTTAATAATTAATTATTAGTTAATTATAATTAATTAAACTCAATTTATTCTAATTAATTATTATTGTTATTAAATAATTATAATTAATTTAAAAAAAAGTGCTCCCCTCCACTCTCTTACCTCGACATTCGTGTCGGACCGGCAAACCACCTAAGCACGCCTTTGTTGGCCGTGGTAGGAGGGAACCCGGTGCG
>NW_021319289.1:84338-176622 GCF_001605985.2 Dendrobium catenatum | reverse complement strand
ACCCAAAATCCCAGAAAAATTCAAAACTCCACAAAAATCCCAAAAAATTCAGAAAAATCTCAAAACTCTAAAATCCCAAAAATATTTAAAATTGAAATAAATCCATCAACGCAGTTAAAGCAAAATCCATTCGCCCTCCGCAACAGTTTGTCGAGGCGGATAAATTCGAATAAACTCTAGCTCACAAAGAGCCAAATGCCTAGTCGAAAATATCACTAGGATTCATTCTCAAACAATCTCCTGCCAGTAAGGACGTGGTACGTGTCCTCTAACCGGCGGTTTTGCCGCCAAATGGCACCGCAGGATAAACGGTTACGACGACCCGGGGCCCTCTGAACCGCGTGGTTTCGCCGCCAAATGGCACCACGATATATCGGTTATGGCCAGAGCCAATACGCTCCTTAATGGCGTTAAATCCTTGAGATATGAATCAATAGGATATGATCGATAGGGCACAAAGCCCTCTGTCAGCTAAGGTGGATTTAAATTTGTCCCCTTAGACAAACACCAACCCCGGTCTACAAGGTTCCCTTGGACGAAGCAACCCATGGCTGCCGACAAGGATCCTTCTGTCAGGTTGGGTCGACTACCTCCTCTGACTAAGTAGACCAGGGACCATGATGACCCGGGACGACGGAACCATAGGATCTTGATCGGGTCCATCATCCATTCCCCCACCATCCGCTTTAAGTGCTAGATAGTGAAATTTCTATTTTTAAATATAAAATTTTCCCAAATATCCCAATCCAAATCTTCAAATCTTCCAAACCCAACTCTTCAATTTCCAACCATTTTCCAACATCCGAAACCTATGCTGCTACTATATGTCAGATACACGTATATTCTACGTATCTGATTGACGACTAGCCTTAATCGAAAGTTCTCTCTCGTGATCGGGAGGGGTAATTAACTATAGGGGCTTGCGCCTATAGGAAACCAGAACTCAGATCATAAAGTCCTCGTAAAATGAGGGCGAAATCTCTGGGTAGTGTCTTATCTACAAACCCATCTGCCTTCCAAAGTTTACCCCGGAACTTAGTTCGTTAAAACTCCCTCGTCAAATAAGAAAAGCGAGTGGAGGCCGGGGCCGAATTTTCGGAGCCCACAACGCCAGCTATTAAAGTTCGGAGACTTGTACGCTCGTGAATGTGTCGTACATCCCATGAACATTTGCTTTTGCAAAAAAATAAAATAGTATACTATTATGCGTCATGGGTTGTACGACCCCTAGATTAAAATGCGCATAACGCCAAATCATCGAAGGGTGTCGTCTATGAGCCCCCTTTTGTATAATGTGTATATACCAAATACATACATACGTATATAGTGGCACATATGCATACCTTCAGTCATACGAGCGCACTAAGTAACATGCATACATGTTGTTGATCATGCAAACCACTTCCTACATATGCCTATGATTTGCCATTATGCAAGTGCATCAAAATTCGTCCAGGTCTATCACACAAACACAATAAGCAAAATATGTGAGTGCACTGCACGAGTGCATCATACAAATGCAATTATATTTTACACACTTGCTTAACAACATGTAAAGGTATATGCAAATATATAAGTATACATACAAACATGTAAATGCATATGCAAGCATACAAATATATAAATACACGTGCAAATAAGTATGTGAACATGCATATACATCATATACACCCATTGTGTGCATACATGCCATGCAATGTCTAAAATATAGTATACAACGCACATCATTCAACGTACAAATGCATTATATATCGTAGTAGCGCATTATATCAATAAAAATATATTATACGCTATGCAAATGCATTAAGCCACCATGAAAATACATCATACATAGTATTGTCCAATAATGCAACGTAAATATACACTATCTCATATGTGTGTGCATTATGCAAAATGTACTGAAAAACGTATGAGCCCCGACGAGCGTGACACATACACATGACGTCTGAGGATGTTGTGCGGACTAAGGAAATAATGAATGAATTTTCAAGCATACAAAATACATTGTATAAGCATGCTGACATACACAGGAATATCTTTTAAAATGAAATTTAAGATACACACATGTGCTCTGACAAGTGTGTTATACTCCTAAAACCTTGCCTGAGAATATTGCGCAAGTGAACTTAAATTCAAGTCCAATCATCTTTGAATGGACAAGTTGACAAGACTTGAACCATCGAACAAATACACGATCATAAAACTAATCGGAGTATTTAGTTTTATACGTTCATATTAGGCTTTCAAAATCTATTACAAAAAAGGTTCACTGCTAAAAGCATAAACTCTTAGAACCGACACTCATTGAGTTTAACCGAATTATTTAATTTTATATGTTCATATTAGACATTCAAGGTCTTTCATGAGAAAAATTCACATATTAAAATAAATACCTCCGGTTCTGATATCTACACGATAACTTCAAAAATTAGAGCTGAACTCAATCCTCTATTGGCAAGTAAACATAGTCAACAAGATTAGACTAATGAAATGAAATTACCCATAATTTTCAATGATTGTCGTGTTGAATGCAAATCTCAAGCGGATGGGCCAAAACAAATTTAAAAAAAAAATGCCCCCAAATCTCGACGGTAATTATACGAGATGTAAACTTAAATAAAAAATTCAAATCTATTGCTCTTTAAAAAAAATTCAAAATATCTAATCAAAATAAATCACTCAAACACTTAAAGTTATAATTCATCCACCTTTCGAAACAGTTTATCAAACTGGATAAATTTAAAAAATCACTTAAGCTAATAAAAAGCGAATGTCTAGTAAAAAATATCACTAGTATTCATTCTCAAACCATCTCTTGCTAGTAAAGATGTGGCACGTGTCCTCTAACATGTGGTTTCGCCACCAAATGACAACACAGATAAACGGTTATGACCAGGTGAGTTTGCTGCCAAATAGTACCACTAAATTATGATCATGGCCAGAGACTCTATGTTTCCCAATGGGTCTAAATCTTTGAGTAACGAATCAATATGGTATAATCGATATGACACATAATAGTTGGAAGAAGCAACCCATGGCTTACAACAAGGATCCTTCAGCCAGGTTGAGTCGATTACCTCCTCTAACTAAGTAGACTAGGGACTATAATGACCTGGGACGACGGAACCATGGGAACTTGATCGGGCTCATTATCATTCCCCCCACCATCCATTTTAAGTGCGCAATGATAAATTTTCAACTTTCAACATCTAATTTTGATGCTACTATATGCTGGATACTGCGTATATGTTCAATGACTAGCATTAATTAAAAGTTTTCACTCATGGTAATTAACTATAGGGACTTGCGCCCATAGGAAACAAGAACTCAGATCATAAAGTCCTCACAAAATGAGGGTGAAATCTCTAGGTAGTGTCTTATCTAAAAACCCAATATGCCTTCTAAAAATTTATCCCGGAACTTAAACTCGTTAGAACTCTCCTCGCCGACACAAAAAGAAAGGGGCTGCGGAACAACTTCCAGTTCCAATTTTTGGTTTTTACTTGGGGCAGGCTTATTTAGGAATCAACTTTACATGTACATAAAATATCTTCCAGGTTCAATCTAGACAACTCATGAATTCCTAGGTAGAAAACTTGCTATGCAACAATAACATGTTGGTACAAATCAGGATATGCGGTCAAATATTTTGGCACATGCTCGAAAATGCTTATTTAGAAGTTAAGCTTTTTTAACAATTTTCAATTTTTGTTTTCAATAAAGTCAATAAAGGCAACATTGAACAAAATAAAGTTGCTCAGACTACTTACTTTGTCTAGCTTACAAAACTTTTCTGATTCCTCAGCTTGTTTTTTCTCCCGTCTTTCTTGGCTTTTTGATTCATAGACAAAATCTGGTGCTGAATATCAGAAGTGACAACAAGTTTGCGCCTCTTGTTCTCAATGTCAAGCCTCTAAAGGCATTTGAAAGAAATATGTGAGGTGAAACATGACAAAGACTTCGGAAAGAAAAATTGATATAAACCTGCTTAGATAATCTTATCAATTTGCCTATGAAACTCCGCAAACGTTCCTCTACACACTGAAGTTGCTCGAGTTAGAACAAGTACATTAAGTAACTTGAGTACAATTGCTCAAGTGACATCTCACCATAGATAGACAATACTCCACGTCTTTACTTATACCTCCTAAACCACATCTGGAAACTAAAAATGACACAAATAAGTAGTTGCCTGCTATTTCCAACCCTACGAAAATGTCATAAAAAGATAACTTAGATCAGGAAAAAAAGGTAATTACTGATTTGCGTCAGTTTTTTCAGTAGAGGTCCCTTCTGCAGAATTGATGTTTCTTCTTCCTCCTGTACAACTCTTTGAATTGCCTCTGAAGCTTGTGTTCCTTCTGTCCGAGAAACAAGTAGTTGCTCCCCTTCTGCCTGTTATACAAATAATGAGAAACTTCATGTCGGATTAAGAAGAAAAAAAATTATGTACCCCAATAAAAAGGCTAAGATCATAGATAACTAATTAACCGAAAAATCTTATTGAATATGATCAGGATGGCCTCATACCCTTAGATTGACTCCACTTACAGCAGTCACATCATTAAGCTGTTCAATGCTTTGATCCAGGAAAGCTCCACTAGTCTTCTGCTTTTTGCTATTAAACATCACTTGGAATCAGATAATCACATAAAGTAAATATTTAGTAAGTTTTTGTTGAAATCAAGATAACTAAAAAATGATCAATGGAACTGTTCACCTTGCTTGGGGTTGGGAGTTCCCTGAAGTTTCAAGCGTCTTTTTCTTACCAATGGGACGTTTCTTTGGAGGAAATTTTATGCTAGTTCCACGAATTAGATAGAGACTTTGAGATTGTGACTGCACTGGGTTCTAAATGTAGTTGAAGAAAAGAATCAGAAAATATTTGATAGAAGAAATCATCTGGAGAACAACAACAGTAATATTGAACTAACAAATTTGAGCTATAACTACCTAACGAACACAATAATTAAATTTCCACTAAATCGTTCATCTACATACCTGCATCTGCGCTTGATGGACTGCAGCCTCTCTTCTAATCATTCGGTCCGCAACAACTTTATTGCAAACTTTTAAGTAGTTCTCCTTACTAATTTCATTATTCTACAAATGAAAAAACATCCAGTAGAAGTTCAGGACTTTTTCCATATGAAATCAAACTTTGGTCTAAGGAAATTTTACATCGAATATGGCAAAAGAAATTAGCGCATACATATAATTCATTAAACTCACTTAAAGTATTAGTCAATTGTGTTATATGAAAATTAAACAAGTATATCATTATGTTCATGGATAAATAAAGTTAGATCACCAAGTCTATCTTAAAATACCTTTTATGCCATGGTTAACCACTTAACCAACCTAGAGAAAGAAAAATCAATAAATCATTGTCCTTTTTAAGTTTCAATAGCCAATGATCATATAACTCACACTCACAATTTATTTCAAAGTACTATTATCCTAACTTTGGCAATATCATGTAGATTGAGAACAGAAACTTAATTAATGATTTAGATTTCAACATAACAATAAAACTACATGTTTGAAAGAAACAAATTAAAGTATAATTACCAATAATTTAATATACAAATCCCGAAGCAGCATTGACCTGTCTTTATCAAGGAGAGGCTGTAATTGTGGAACTAACATATTCAACTCCAGGGAATTTTTCGGTATCTTCCAGTTCAAGGAATTATTTGAAAGGTCAGTATTGGGAGGTTGTTGATTATTGAACTGCTGGACTTTCTGCTTTTGTACCTTGGAATGCTGATGTATGTCTTGGGATGGGTTATTATCAACATTTTGCCGAGAAAAATTATCTGAATGCCCTTTTTGCCATTCACAATGTGTATTTCCATGCTGTAGTAGTCTATGATCACATTGTAATTGAGAATCAATATGCTGATTTTGATAGCGAGAAGAAAAAATTTTAACTTGCTCCAACTGAGTTAGATGTTTAGTGAATTGCAAATTATTCTTCAATGTGGTGGAGCTATCATCCAGAGTCAATACTCCTGAGAGAAGATAAGAAATATCATTGATATTTCTAGAAAAAAATTAACATTGCATCCAATCATATGAAGCATGTTATCCATAAATTGATAAGCTATATGTAGATATAAAACGATGAGTTTTATGTGGATAGATATCAGGCTACTGTAAGATATTGTAATTGCTTGATTAAATTCAACATTCAGATATTACTAATTACTAACATATACTTAAATACTGTATTCTACTATATATTAAATTAATAAACCTAAATTTAAACGCTATGTTTCAGTACGGATCTAGGAGATTTCAATCATGCACAGATGTATATTCCTGATAATGCCCAGAATCGTACAAGTCTTAATCTTAACCATCTACAAGTTCAAAATTAATTCATTAAAAGATGTACAAAGTTTAAGAATACAAGTAACTAAAGATGCAGACCCAACCCACTACTTAACCTTGCAAACAAGTGTTAAAAAAACAGACAAGTAGAACATAGAGAGAAAATCTCAATTGTATTCCTTACTCCAAAGTGAAGGCTAAGGGCGCCTTTATATAAATAATATAAAGCTCTATTTAAAATTGCGCAATAAGAGGACCGCCTTTGAGCAATTTTGCCAAAAACCACCTCAAAGCTTACGCAATTCCTCCTCTTGCTGAGGCGTATGCCTCACTTGGCCTAAGGCGCAATTGCGCAACTCTTGGTGAGGCGTACGCCTCATGGATTAGGGCCCACCCACTTAAAATGAAGGGTTTTTAGCCTCCTTGAACCACACGGTCCCGATGTTCTGCTTCCCGCAAGGCCTCCTATTCGCGAAACAGAGAAATCCTGCACGCAGCTTCTACTGCCGGCTCCCTTCCCACAGCTTCTCCCGCCGGCGCCGCCTCTCTCCGGCGAAGTTGAAAGTTCCGGCCTCCCTCTAGGAGTACTCCACATTGGATTTTAGGTTTTTTTTTTAGTTTAGGATTAGATTTTTCTAATGTAAGAAAATCTAGGGTTTCTGTTTATTTAATTGTTTTTTTGTGTTTTTGGATTTTTTTCTTTAGGAGACATGGTTAGAGGTAAAGAAAAGGCTAATACGTCATTGCGGCGTGACCCCTCTTGGAAATATAGCATTTAGTGATGGGATATGATTGCATTTTATATGTTTTTTATATTTTGGGAGTTTTGTTAAACTAATATTTTGTGATTTTGTACTTTGGGACATAATTTTATTGCATCTACTTTCTTACTTTCCACTATTTTCATATATCATTTAGATATTTTTATTGTAAGATACAATATTGCTATTATTTTCCTGCTAAAACCCTTAATTTTTCATTTACGCAATTCTGTGTCCGTGAGGCTTACGCCTCAGACCGCCTCGAGGCTTACGCCTCGCCTCACGGACGAAAACCGCCTCGAGGCTTAATTACGCAATTTTAAACCTTGATATAAAGTACAATCAGAGGATTAAGAAGGATTAGAAAGTTACCACCCATGTGAGAGAACTAGAAAAAAATGGTAAGCAAAAGCAAATACCACGGTCTTAATTGGTAGCCAGCAATGCTTGCCGGATCCATGTGTCGGCTGCCATTGAGTGCCTCTTTGATTGTTGTTCCCACCATTTTTTTCTTCCATATTGGCATCCTGAATTCTAGCAAACCATAATTTCTTAACATGGCATCTGTTTGCCCCCTTCATCGAACCCAAGATTTCCACACTCACCTCACACTCACCTTCAACCCGGAATAAATATTGATCACTCCTAGCCAGAATTGAGGTTGTCGAATTGATTTTAGATAAGAACCCTATTGAGGATGTATTTTGTAAGAGTATAGATCATTTTATAATTCCTGTTCAATTCTCTTTTATGAATTGTTGTTCAGTTTCTATGTTTACACCTATCATGGTGAATAGGATCCTTAGCTATGTTGATTGTGGCTTGGTTGTTATATATCATCATCATTGGCTTTTTCAACTAGATTTAGAGATAAATCGTTCAAGCCATATTACATCACAAATTTCATGATCTATTGTGGGCTCCGAAAATTCTCACCCGCTCGACGACCCCTTCTTTTTCGGGTCATTAAGAAGAGTTTTAACAAGTAGGTTCCGAGACAAATTTTCAGAAAGTATACTAGGTTTTTAAATAAGATATTAACCAGATATTTCACCCTCATTTTATGAGAACTTCATGATATGAGTTCATGTTTCCTATAGGTACAAGCCCCTATAATTAATTACCCCTCCCAATAATAAGAGAATTTTGATTAAGGCTAGTTGTCAAACAGATACGTAGTATCCGGTGTATAGTAGCAACAATATTTGATATTTAAAATTGAAATTTATATCACCACACTTAAAGCGAATTGTGGGGGGAATTACGATGAACAAGATTAAGATTCCGTTGTCCCGGGTTCTCTCTCTAATAAGAGAGAGAGGAAAAAAAATTGTGAGTATTTGCCTCACCCCCATCGTTGTCATCACCACTAAACATATGAAATTATAAATTAGTGAATCTTTAAAATTTCCAATATCTTAAATGTGACACATTGAATGCAACAAGTGAAATCCATGCGAGATTTTCTTGGCGCTGCGGAATAACTCGTAGGCAACGTTTGCGACACAATAAGTAAGCCCTCTATATGCTTTTCTTAGCAAGACAAGAAAAATTCAAGTATAAGTACTCGTGCATGTCTTTTTTGACGCAGTAGGGAAACATTACAAGTTAAGAGTAAGTACACGAAGACCCACACATGCCTTTCATGGCATCGTAGGATAGAAGACCCCTTAGCTATAGTGTTTTATTACATCGATCATGCAATTTTTTTAAGTGTGGTGGCAAGCCTAGCACTCTCAAAGACACTCTACGTGGGAAAGGAACTGGGAGGCTGTCGAAATTCATGGTAAACCTGACATGTGTAAAATATTAAAAGAGAAAAATTAAGAAAGATTATAAACTATATCAGAGGCATAATTGACAAAATGAACATATGCAAATTACAAAACAATGATAAAATAAAAACTTAAAGATAAAAATTATGTGGCAACAATTGAACATTGAAATAACACTAAGAGGACTTTTAATGAACTCTAACAACTCGCCAAAAACTGTGAACAGAACTTTCCCTCCGCTCCTAAAACTATCTTGAACATTTAGAAACTACAAGAGCGTTCTTAATTAGATGATCTAAGAATGTAAATGAACTAAAATAAGATCCTCTTTATAGCTAAAAAATAAATCCCCATGCAGCCCACCAAAGTGAAATACAAGCCAGGTACAAATAAATGGTACCATTTAAAAGATACATGAAAGATCCTGATTCTTGATACTCACAATCGGATTTGCAATACACGTGCAGGCGAATAATGTGATTGCTAATCAAACCAAAATCCATAGCCATGTGCAAATTTTAAAGATAAATTATTCATTAAACTACTACATTAAACTCTCACACATCTCAAATAGTTGTGTTCACATGAATGACCTTCAAATAGACCAAAGTAGCCCAACTTCTTGCACATTATAAGTGTATGATTTTCTTAAGGAATGCACACATTAATTATTAAAAAGGAAGCACAAACACATCCTATAAACAAACACTATATCTCCTGAACAAGAAGCAAGTTCTGTGAGTAGCCCATACATCCTGTGAACAAATAATACATACCCGTGAATGAAAATTTTCAAATGAGATGAAGCAATGCACTAATGTGTGTCACAGACCAAAGGGCCATTTTGATAAAGTGTGCAAGATATATCTAATCACTAGAAGCAATATTGTCCATGCGTCTACTAAGGGTCTCTTTGGGAAAACTTTCTCATTGCTTTGTTTTTCATATAACATGTATAGCTTTGTTTGGCTATTTTTTTCTTTTTTCTTTCTTGCCTCTTTCCTAAAATTTTCATGTTAAGAAGATAATTTTTACAATTAGAATTACTAATGTTTGATAGATTATTAAAATAACTGTTTGATTTTTTTTTTAAGAACATATTTATAATATACACAACAACTTTAAAAGAAATTACTTTTCCCATAATAGCTTCACAACCACCATCACAAAATACTATAACCATCCCAAAAAAACCTAAATGTATAGAGCAAATATGATGATGAACGTGCTAATGCACTATGCATGTGCATTGAAGATCGTGTAAGTATGCAAGTGCATCAAAAAAATATGCAAGTGTGTCGTGCACGTGTATTAAAAAGTATATTAAGTGTAGTTTGCGAATACACCATGAAATGTGCAAACACACTTTGCACAACACATTGGACCACTGAAATCAATCTAATCACATATGCTCTGACTAATGGATTGAATTTCTAAATTCTAGATTTGATAATGCTGCGCGGGTAAAATGGAATGAATTTAAATTTGCTTTGCCACAAATGTGTGCAAATATTTTAAAATACTGTAATTATGTTCAAAAATTCAAACTCTATTTTAAAATTTAAATGAAAAAGCATCATTATATATGCACGGTCTCAACTAACACAGTCGTAAGTCCAAATTTCAAGCCTAATACACATAATTGCAAGGATAGAGGTTGAGACTTGAACCTCATGAGAAATGTTCAAACATTAAGTTTTAAATGGTGCACTATAAATTTTATCATCACTAATGAGCATATAACTATAAAACCCATGAAGATATTTAGTTTTACGTGTATAAGCCTTCAATATCATTTACAAAAAAAAAATTACAAAAATACAAACTCTGGGGTTCACCGCTTGTATGGAAGCTCGCAAAATTGACACTTGAACTCATTCATTTGTTAACAAGTGGCCAGAGTTAACAAAATTTAAATAATAATAAAATATTCAAAAACCCTGAAGATGACTGTGTTGATGAAAAGTATCAACTGAAGGGTACTGTATGTTTTCAAAACACCCCCAAATTCTAAATATAATCACCTAGGGTTCGAATTCTGCTAAAATTTAAAAATTCAATATTTCTAAAAATCTAAAATTATTCAAGCAAAATATATCGCCTTAAATTTAAAACAAAATTTATTCACCCTCGAACCATCATTTGATGGCCAAATGAGATATATTTGAGAATAATCTCAACTCATAAAAATTCAATGTCTTAGTGAGCATGTGTTATGATTCATTTTCAGATGATCTCCTACAACTAATGACATATCACAAGTCATTTAACCAGCAATCTTTACACCAAATGACACTATAATTAAATGATTATATCTGAGGCCCTATAATTGGGTAATTTTGTCAAAAAACTGATACATTTAAATTATGATTACAACTAGAACCTACAAGTTCCCCAACAGCTAAAAAACTCTTGAAAGATGAATCATATGATCCATGTCTCAAGAGCATAGAACTCTTTATTAACTAAGATCAATTTATCTCCTCTAAATAAATATCACGTAGGTTTATTTCGGTCCACTTGGACGAAGCAAATCCTAGCTGCCAAAAAGCTTTCTTCAATCAAATTAAGATAGATAGCTCACTGACCAAGTAGACTAGAGACTATGACAACCTGAGATAATAGAACTATACAATCATAATAGATTCATCATAATTCTTATACTATCCGCTTTAAGTTGAATGTGGTAAGCTTCTTAATTTTTCATCAAGTCATCAAGTCATCAAGTCGCTACAACTATTTGTTACACACTTAGCATCTATACAACAACTAGCCTTAATTGAATGTTCTCTCTTCTTACTGAGAGAGATAATTAATTATTGGGCCTTGTGCTTATGGAAAACTTGAAACCTTATAATAAAATCTTTGCAAAATGAGGGAGAAATTTTTGGTAGTAGCTTATCTTCAAATTAATCTCTCTTCAAAAAATTTGACCCGAAAATCCAAAAACTCTCTATAGAGGTTAGGGCGTGAATTTTTGGAGCCTATATAGTGGTCTCAAATGCAGGAGTTACAATCAAATAAACTTCATCTTCAAGATCTCCATTTATAAGACATTTTTGACATAAGTTGTTGAAAAGGTCAATTCAGTTTAACAACAAGAGAGACAATAACTCTACTACTATAGCAACAAAAACATCATCAAGCCTTTATCCCACTATATGAGATCAATTACATAAATCTTTTTTCTTCATTGTGTCATATTAAGAGTCAAATTATCATTTAAATCTAACAAAAAGGTCATTTATAATACTTTGTAACCAAACCTTTTTAGGTCTATCTCTAACTTTCTTAACATAGGTTAGATCTAATATATCTACTCTCCTAATTGGATCATTGAAAAGCCAACATTTTATATGACCAAACCATCTAAGGTGACTTTCTCTAATCTTATTTGCTACTAGAGCTACTCTAACCTTTTTACGTATATACTTCTTTCACATTCTGTCTCTAAGAGTGATGACAATCATCAACCTAAGCATCCTCATCTCTATAACACTTAAATTAATATATTTTATATTTCTTTTCTAATTGCCAATATTTTATGCCATAAAGCATTGCAGGTATCACCTCCATCTTAAAGAATATTTTTTTAAGTTTGAGGGGTACTTTTCTATCACACAACAAGCCCAATGTAACTCTCCACTTCAACCATCCAACTTGAATTCTACTAATATTATTCTCATCTATTTCACCATCATTTTGAATAATAGATTTGAGATATCTAAAATGTGTTCTCTTTTTAATTACCTGATCGTCCAAAGTCATAATCCCCATACTAGATCTATTACTATTAAAATTATACTTCATGTATTCTGTTTTAGATCCACTCAAACGAAAACCTTTAGACTCTAAGGTTGACCTCCGTAATTTAAGTTTTCATTCAACTCCCTCTCTAGTCTTATCATAAAGAAGAATATCAACAACAAAAAATATAAGCCAAGGTACATCCTCTTACAAATGTCTAGTAAGAACATCAATGACCAAAGCAAAAAGATATGTGCTTAAAGCTAATCCTTGACGTAATCCAATTGAAATAAGAAAATAATTGCTCAAACCACTCAAAACATGTGTTTGAACACATACAATAGCTCTTGCATACATATCCTTAATGACTTGAACATAAGCACTATTAACTCATGTCTTTTCTAGAACTCTCCATAGCACTTTTCATGAAACTTTATAATATGCTTTCTCTGAATCAATAAATATCATATGTAGATCTTCCTTATTCTCTTTATACTTCTCCATTAAACCTCTCAATAAATATACAGCTTCCATAGTAGACCTACCCAGCATGAATCCAAATTGATTTTGAGAAACTTTAGAGAGATAATAACTCTTATCAAATTAATTTTAACAATTGGTGTAAAGATTTTTTTTTAAATGAATCTTATAAGTTTGAATTTTTTTTTTCAAATTATCTAGCCTTAGATATTGCAATACTCTCATCAGCCTTATATTTGTTGTTAAAGATCTATTTGCACTCAATAAGTTTCTTTCCCTCTAGCAGGGTCAAAAGCTTCCATGTGCCATATTTTTCTAATGTTTGTAATTCTTCATATACCACATCTTTCCATTCAAGTATTATCAATGCATCATAGATATTATTGAGAACATCCATGTTGGAAATATTTGTTGTAAAGACACAAAATTGAGGAGAACATGGCTTAGGAAACATTCTCATTGCATGGGTATCTTTTTGTAGTCCTTGCACATTTCTTTGAGCAATAAGGATGTTAATATCATACTTAGCATTATCTTGTGAAGGACATTTGGGTCTTGGATAAGATGAGTGGTTTTCTTCTGGAAGAATGCTTGGATCAGCTTTGTTTGTTGAATTCTCCTAATGTATAATAATGAACAAAGCCTTCATATATAGCTCATTCTATGTGATCTTGAGAATTTTCAGTATGGTCAGAAGAGTGAGCTTTAGGAAGATTTAGAAGAGATATAGGCACATAACGAGAGAAAGATATTCTCGCAAAACTAATATTTATTAAAAGCGTTGGAATCCTCCTAAATGCGAGTTCTGGGATAGAGTGTTTGATTTTCTAAAGATGTTATTTACATCGTATTGTAGCATTTTTTTTCTTTTACGAGGACAATAACATTTATATCATTATTGGTTAAGTAACCAATAAAAATAAATTTTATGAATTTTGGGTTGAGTTTTCCCTTTTTAATAGGTGGCATGTGAACAAATGCAAACTAGGGATATAAACGAGTCTACTATTTTTCTAATCGAGTTATATTTTGTTAGTTCTTACTGAACGTACTTGAGCTCGAGCTTGACTCTTAAGAAAATTTACAGGCTCGAGCTGAGCTCAACTGCTAAAGCTTGACTCAATTATTGAGCACGATTATTTAGTTTTAAATTATTTTTATTTTATTATTTTTTAGAATTTTTCTTTTTAATATAAATTAATTTAAAAATATTAAAATATATTATATAATGCTATTTTAAATTACTTTTCAAATATATTTTAAGTTCATCAAGTTGCTCAACAAGCTTTCAAGCCAAATCAGGCTCAGCTCGAGCTCAATCTCATTTAACATACGAGCACAAGTATAAGCCCAAGCTCGAAGTCGTGGCTTGATAAGCTAGACTCATGAGCTCTTTAATGAGTCGAGCTCGAGCTGGCTCAGCTCAGCAAATTTACACCCCTAATGCAAACCACCCAAAAACTTTGCAGGCAATAGTGAAGATGAGTCTAATTATGGGTCATTTCGATGAGGACCTAAACACGAGTTTTTAAATATAGAGTTATCGATGGCAGACCATTAATGAGGCAAAAAATAGTGAGTACAGGTTCTCAATAATATTTTAGTGAGGCAATATATTTGGCCTCAACCCTACCTCATGATATTAGTTTCTTGGATAGCTTATCCTATAGGGCAAATTATTGGGTCAGGTGACTGGACGCGGAGATAGATCCGGATATTAATAAAATATTATCTTAAATTAAGCGCAGGTAAAGCGCAAGTAAAACGCAAGTAAAACGCAAGTAAAAAAGCGCAAGTAAAGTACAGGTAAAGCACAGGTAAAGCGCAAGTTAAAAGCGCAGGTGACGCGGCAAATTTTTATTGAATGTCCGAACTTATTTTTCACCTCCGGTCACCTAACCCAATAATTTGCCATCCTGGCAATAGAGGGGGCCAGTCTTTGAATGCTGGACTTCTCGATGCTTCCATACATAACAATACGAAAGCGTCAAACCCACTTTTAATCCTATAGGCGTAAAATCTGGCTCTCTTCCACCTACTCGGAGAAGGCTTACCAGCATTGCGATTGGTGATGGAAGCTGCCAGATTGGTGGAATCAATCCCTTCGATATCCTTATGCAATGCTTCGGCAAATGCGCCCGCACCAACACATCCGTTCATAATTTCATCCTGTCGAAGAAACCATATCGAAATTTACATGAAAATCCAGAGATCGATCCCCAGCCAACAAAAGATCTAAGGGAATCGAGATTGAGGGAAAGAAAGAGAAATAGAGGGGATAGGAGAAAGAGAGAGACCATCTCGTCCAGTTCGAAAAGCTTGATTCTGGAGGGATCCATGCGAGCAAGAAAATCAACAACTTGCGAGCCACGGAAATGTGCGGGGACCCGAGGAATGGATTTGCCATTTTATATAGATTTCGAGGAGCGTGATGTGAGAGGTCGCGCCTCAGGGGAGATTTGCATTTAAAACAGCTGTGGAGATGTCACAGCGAACAGCGTTTAGCTATCAAATAGGATTCAAGCAATTAAAGTCATAATTGGCTAATGCCTAATATGTTAAGATGTTTTAATTGAAAAATAATTTATTATTAAGTGCTCAGAAGCATGTATTTATTGTATCAAATTTGTTTACAGATTTATTACGCATAAATAAAAGTTGTAATAAATCATAATTTTTTATGTGAAAAAATTAAAGTGATATTACAAATCAGCTCAAATTAGTATAAATAAGATTGGTATTTATGCGGAATTGTACATTTACGGTAGCAGAGAGATAAAGAGCTTATGTCTTAATTTTGAACAAAGATCTATCACACCTGAACTTGAAGGAATCCTAACCAACCTCACACTCCTAATCCTCTACTCTGACTTGAAATCATATAACCATATATAATGAGCTAAAAAGCTCAACAATTCACCAAAACTTACAACTGAATTTAAAGCATGGTAAAAGAGTAATATGCATGTCAGCGATCAAATTATAGCAATGGTATTCATATGATCATTGAATCAATGCACAAATAATAAAATTCATATGCAATAATAATAAAATTTTATGTCAGATTAAATCAGTGTCTCAATCACATACTCAATAAATTATGTATATCTCGTCCTCAGTATATCACATGCTTACTATCAGTATAGAGAATCAATAGTATAATAATCACTATCTAAATTAGTAATAATAATAATCTGGTGGCAGGAGCAGCATAATAATGTAATAACAATAAATTCATATATTAACAATAAATTCATACAGTAATAAGAATAATGGCTTAAAAACATGCATTTTAGTAGTCACACTAAACAAGTAAGAAGTTCTAGCTATCACAATGTTTTTCAATATTGTATTAGTATTAGTAAATCGTTGGCTTAATAAACAGAGTTGTCACTCTTTGTCTGTCGGCACAGTAATTATCTTCTTATAACTTTCAAATAAGTATGTCACATGAATTAGTAGAGAATTACACCAAATCATAGTAATTAAAGGAAAGCTAGTCGGCTCACAATCCTATATAAATCAATCAATTTCTAACCAATGGGTCAATTAATCTTTACTTATCTTTTATACATACATTATTATTATATATAAACTAGCGCATGAAATTCCGCCGTAAAGGACGTCGGAAACCTATGGTTCCGACGGATATTCCATATTAGCGGCAGATTTTATCCGCCGGTATTAACGGGTTCCCGTAGTGATCTTAAATACATATTCACATTCATTTTCAATGAATTGATTAAGCATAATTTTAAAAAGGGCAAAATATACTAATGGTAGACAACAAAAATTATACTGGGTAAAAATTCACATTTTTAAAAATTTAATCAAATAATTAAATATTGCATAAATAATATTCTAAAGCTTTAGTTGAATTAATTAAATCGCTATTTCTAGATATTAAACTAAATTTTGAGTAGGAAAAAAAAAGTTATATTTTCAAAATTACCTGGTAAAATTTTTTAAATAAATACTAAAAATGTTCATAATCTCAATATCTATAATATATAAAAAGTTATATGGTGGAAATTTTACCAATAAAAAATAATTATTGTTTTTTACTAACAAAAAACATTAATTGGATTGAAAAAATATCAAAAATATAAAATCCTTGAAATCATAAATAGGGTAAAGATTCTTTACAGTGAGATGAGCAAATCTCCCAACATGCTTGATTGGCGAAATTAGCTCCATGACATCCAAATCTTAATTCTCTTTTTCTCTCTCCTCACTTTTTATGTTATTTTCTCAAAACATTTATTCTAAACATATTAGGGAAAAATGGATTTAAAAGCTTTTAATAATGCTTTATGATATTTTAGATAAAAAAATAAATTATTAATATAATTATTTATTTTATTTAATTTTTAATAGAAATTTTTTATAAATCTATTTGGAACATTAAAAATTATAGAAAAAATATCCATAAAGTAATACATTTTATTTAGAGAATCTTAGTGAAATTGGTTTACAAAATGGACTCATGATGATATCAAAATCTCCACTTGTAGCGATAGGTGTCAATTTCTTAAGGATTTTCACTAACGTCCAAAAATTACGAAAAAATTCATGTAATTAAAATGTCGTAATCTTAATGATATGGCGAAGACATTTTATAATTTGGAGTTATATTGTCTCTAAAACAATTATTTATCTGAGTTAAAATACGAGTTATTACAGATGGTAAACAGACGGGTTGTGCTCCTACGGTGCTCAACAAAAGTTTATCAACGGTGATGCTTGGGTAGAGCTCTAAGTTCCTTGAAGCTTCAGAGGTCTCTCAAGTGGCTTTTGTAATAGTAGCATATATTTATTAATTATTTATAATACAATGAAGTGATAAGATAACTTTAGAAGAAATAAAACAGATGGCTAAGATTTGATGCAGAAGGAAATTCAATCTACTTTTATAATAGTAGTATAGATAGATTAGTAAAGTTGTTGTGAATGGGAATCCGAAGGTATGGGTTTGGAGTGGGAATACGAAGAGCCACTCGCTAAGAAGCACGTGAAGAGAAAGAGTTTATGGTTGTGAGTGGGATCCGAAGAGATGTTAATACATAGTTAATTCATTAATACATCAACTTTATGAATAAAGTTATAATTATTAATTAATTGTAATTATAATAATTAAAATAAAAGGTCGAGATTTGATTTGAATTATTAAAATTAATAAAAATTGATGATGAGGATTGGATGTGAAAGAAAACTCAAATTCCTTTTATAGTAGTGGTACAGATTTATAGTTTATTTTTCTGGATATCTCTGCTTGTACATATAAATGCATCTTTCTCTTCATATAAGCTATATTTTCATTTTAGAGGATTTTGAATAAGGGAAAATTAATAGTGTTGAATAATTAAACGAATATTTGTTAGGTGTGAAGTTTAGCATTTCCCAATAATTTTAATCCCAAAGTCATATGTAGATAAAGCCTTATTTTGATTTTTGTAAGATTAAGTAGTCTATTCATATTGTTGCTCTATAAGAAGGCAAATTATTGTGTCCGGTCACCTGATATGCGGACATCCAATCCGGACACGCCACCTCATCCGGATGCAATGGGCCCCGATATTTTTAAGTGACTTGGCGCGTTTTTATTGATGTTCGGACGAATTCGGACACCGGACACAATAATTTGCCCTATAAGAAGGAGAAAAATTATTAGTTTGAATGTACCACTAAACTTTCCTCTAAATGCGGTGAGTGTAACCATGAAGGAATTGTGCTATGATTTGGTGAGAGAGAGAGAGAGAGGAACAGAAAGAGAGCAATACAAGTGGAATAAAAGTGAGTAGATACACTACAGAAAAAATACTATTTTTTCGGATTTTTAGGGAGGAAAAAATGGAATTTCCTGCAGAAATATTAGTTGCCGGCAGAAAAAAATCCGATGGAAATCTATCGGAATCCCACCAAAAAATTGTTGGAACTCTACCGAAAAATTATCAGAAATATTCCGTCGAAAATCCGTAAGAAAATTCGTCGAAAATTCTGGCACATTTCTGAAGTAAAATTTTCACTAGAAATTTTATCGATAATTAGCATTTTTTCTGTGGTGATATTTATATTTTACTTTTATCTATGTTATTAGTGAACATTTTTGTCATTTTGCCATAATTGACTTAGGCCGGTCTTATCGAATCACAATTATGAGCTAGTTTGTTTCTCTTCAAATGCCTTGTCTATAATTGTGAACCTATAGAAGAGTTTTATATGCAATAAAAGGTGAAGATGATTTGACATTAGTGTATGATACAAATTGACATTCTGATTTTTTATTTCATTCTAATGATCTGATCTTATTCCCCTCTGATACGATTCAATTCTTATGCTGGTTTGCTTCAGTTTAGATTCAACCTATGATGCTCCGACACAGATACGGCACGATACGGACACGTTAATTATTGAAAATATAGGACACGGACACGGATTCAACACGGTATTATAAATTTTATATTTTAAAAATAGCATATAAAAATTTAATAAGTATAATTTAAAATAAGTTCGAAATAATAAATCATTTAACTAAAATTTGTGTTTAATATGATTAATATTAGGATGTCGAGAGTCAGGCTTCGATGTCGCTTCTCAATCATCGATAGAGGAGATGAAAATAACTTCAGTGCCAAAGAGAAATGAAAATGTGAATATTCCATGAATGGGTATTAAGGGCGGGCAATTGATTTGGTGCTGTGGATAGAAAATAAAATATTTAGTTTTTATATTTTAAATAAGTAAAAATTTTAAATATAAGAAATTATATTTAAAAAAATTCATAAAATATTTAAGATTCACGTGTAAACATTTTTTTAAAAGGACACCTTTTCGACGTGTCCGACACATGCCGTGTCGGATATATGTCGGACACTGCATGCCTCTTTGAGGAGAACTGTCGGTGTATCATATGATTCAACTGTTTCTCAGTTCAATCCCTCCTGGATTGTATCTATTTCAAAATCAGCTTCTGCTGCCGTGCTTATTAACTCCGGCTAGTATGAGAAGCTGTTGTAGGCTGCAATCTCTTTGCAGATTTCAGCATTTTTTTGTTTTCAGAACTGCCTCTTTATTAAGGTTAGCTTTTGTTGTATTTGAGGAGGTAGGTTCACACAACTCTCCTTGGCCTATTGGTTGAGAGCTTTGGCTTCCAACTAAGAGGTTCAGGGTTCGAGTCTATGTGTATGCGTTGTGTGTGTGAGTTTGCCTTAAATGGCCTAAATGTCCCAAAAAAAGGAGGTGGGTTCTAGATTACATATAAAGGATATCTTAGTCAAGTAAAAATAGTTTTTTTTTTTTGAACATTTAGGCCATTTAAGGCAAACTCACACACACAACGCATACACAAAGACTCGAACCCAAGACCTCTTAGTTGAAAGCATAAGCTCTCAACCAACAGGGCAAGATGAGCTGTGTAAAATAGTTTTTCAGTAGTAATGTTTTCGAGTTCCCTGTTTCTTTTGGGTGCTTCAATGCTGGTAGGATTTTAGGTTTTTTTCGGGACAGTTTTTTTCTGTTTTTTAATGTAGTTTTTTGACATAAAAAAATTTTAACTATAAATTTTTATACTAAAAATTCATTTTAGAAAACAGTAAAAAAACTGTCCCAAAAAAACTTTAATATTTTAGCTTGCATAAAAAGGAAGCAGGTATTTAGTTGTTGGCCTATGAACTAAGAATGTTTATGCACCTGAATCCATTCCTTTTTTTTTTTTGCGTCAGAAAACTCGTTAAGGCCTCAAGACTTCCTAAATCAACGTGTCTACACCTTTGTAATTGTCCCTCCAAGAAACTCCCAATCTTGTTTTACTTTACACCTTTCTACTGCTTCATTCAGTACACACATGCTTCGTTTGGAACGGCTTTCTTACTGCTTCTTAAAGCACTTTTTTAGTACAAAAATCTAAATTTTTATACTAAAGAACTGCTTTAAGAAACAGTAAAAAAGCCGTCCCAAACGAAACCACAATTTGCATAAAATTGGCATCTTACATGACTGTTAATCTTCCATATTTGTGCTGTTCGATTGGCCTGCAAGCAAGTTCGTTTCTTCTTGAGAGAAGCCATTATGAGCTCAAATAGATCATAAAATCTCAATTTTTTTTTTTTAAAGATAAGCATCAAAATCGTGCTGCCCATAAATCAGCTGAATAAATCCTTATCATTTTCAAAAGAATCAATTGATTTTGGTCTAATTGATTTAATCAATTGATTCTTTAATATTTTGTTGCTTTTGAATTTAATAGTGCAAGTCCTATTCGTTTGATTGTTATTTATAACTGCTGCAGGGTTAGCTCATAATTATATTGATAATATATCAATGATATTTTTTTTTTTACAATATAAAATCTGAATGTGCGCAACACACGCCTAATTAAAAATTTTAAATAATTATAATTGCATATCTATGAATATCTTATTATCATACTTTTTTTTTGGTGGGGGACATTTAAGTCAATTAAAACAAATTCACACACACATCACATACGTAAAGCTCGAACTCAAGACCTCTTGGTTAGTAGTCAAAACTCTCAACCAACAGATCAAGATGAACTGCGTTATTATCACACATAATTCTATCAGTCAAGTTTATGCGATGAGTGATTTTTCTTTCTAATAATTAAACAAATTCATTTAATAAGAAGGGAAATTCTCCAATTACTAATGGTTGTAGGTGTTGAGCACTTCTTTGGCCCCCCAAATCTTATGTTTGAATGTCTTGATCATATAGCCCTAACCTTATCCAATCGTCTTAGTCCTAGGACTTCATTTGCTAGGACTTAGAAAGCATCCCTATCATGTCTACTTATGCTTCATTTAGGACGACTTTTTTATCGTTTTTTAAAGCAGCTTTCTGGTACAAAAATTTCTAATTTTTAAATTTTTTGTACTAGAAGACAGTAAAAAAGTCGCCCCAAATGAAGCCTTAGTAGGTGAACTTAGCCCCTTTAGTGGATCAAGAAGATACCCTAACTTTGGCCCACAACCGAGCCTTGGACTAGGACCTAAACATAGTTTACCCTGTAGTCAGTTGATTTCATGCTAAAAGCTTAGCATTGTAGCCTACATAGGCAACCTTTACCTTTATCATAATTATTGGGAGCCGGTATATCTTCTTTGATTAACCATCCTTGCCTTAGACCCTTCAAAGGCTCCCTCTTTGCCTTTAGGACAACCTTACTACATAAGTGCTACAAGATGGGGGGAATGGAAGATGACAAAATAGGCAATAAGATTAAGTTAAAATTTTATTAATAAGATCAATATTATTTTTATAATTTTGATTGCTTTTTATCATAATAAGAGTATCATGCCTTTCATAATTCTATCTAATTATTAAAAGGCAAAAATAATTTTTAATGTCGATAGAATTTAGATAGACAAATCATTAGATAAAAATCTACAGACTAATTCAATGATTTTGTGTAAGAGGTGACCTTCAAATTAATAAATTGTAGGTGAATAAGAGATGAAAGAAATTTAATGAATTTTATCTTAGTAATGAAAGACAAATGTGATAAATTTAATGATTATTTATTCACATGTACTACTTATATCGTTTATTATTATTTTTTAAATTAAAGAAAATCACCGGCATCTTCTACAGGGGCGGAGCTAGTATTTTTTTGAAGTGAGGGCACAAATCATTGATGTAAAAAAAAGAACCTAAACCTCTTCAGCCGGGCTTGCAACCGGCAATAGCGATTTTAATTTTTTTTTTAAATGGTTAGTTATAAAAAGATAAAATATATGATAAAAAATGCTTATATATTATCTATAATTTCTCCCGTCAAGTCTTTATTTTTTGAAACCGTTGTACAATCAATTCATTATCAATGCTATTAAATATATCATTCTTGCAGTTTTTAAAGTAGCTTTATAGTATAAAAATTAAATTTATGTACTAAAAAAATTATTTTAAGAAGCATTAAGAAAGACAACATGAAGGAAGCCTTAGTTTCAAAATAGAGGGTTAGATTTTTGTTATGCTCATTCTCAGCTCATTTATTTGATAAATGATCTAAATTAAAATACTATTATTTTCAATGTATTGGCTGAATAAATAAAGCATGAATTTGAATCAAAATGCATTATATATAAATTTGAAAAAAAAATCAGTAAATAATAAATATTAAAATATCTTAGGACCCGCATCATCGATTTTAAATTAATTTATTTCCAACTTGTGTTTGTAGGAATTTATATCACGAGGCTCACAATGTCGTCCTCTTAATAAGTATTCTCTTCTCACTATATATCTATCATTTGAATGATAATCATTAAATAATAAAAAAATGATTATATAAATTGAAACTCTTTTTTATAAAAAAAAAATAAATTTTTCTTAAGTGAACAAAAATAAACACAAACTATATGAAAATTTTTCATTTAAAAATTTAAAATTATTTTTATCTCTAATAAAATTTTACTATTAATTTTTTTAATTTAATTTAATTTTCATAAGTTAAATTAGAATCATAAAAATAAAACTAAAACATTTTTTTTGAAAAAGTGATAAAAAATACTAAAAAATTTATTGGTAAACAGTTTTTAGCTTGTTGTAATTTGTAAGAACAACGGAGTGGATTTTAGCTTTTATTTTCAATACAGCTACGGAGGGAGGAGAGAGAGAGAGAGAGAAAATATTCATGTTGTTTTTAGCCTTTTTTTTTTTGCATTGACAGCTTGTGTATAAAAAGGTTACCAAAAAAATTCATTCGGCCAGTGGGGCCACGTGCCCCCAGTGCCCTCATCCTGCCTCCCCTGATCTTCTACTCTGATTTTTGTGACCAAAGAAATAATAAAATAGGGATTTTAACATTTGTGCTTATTCATGTAACATTACAATTTTTTTTTTCTTATTGAGAGAGAGGTTGATTTATTTTAATTTCATGCTAAAATAGGGATTTTAACATTTGTGCTGATTCATGAACATTACAATTTTTTTTTCTTATTGAGAGAGAGATTGATTTATTTTAATTTCATGCGTTCAAAAAAAAATTTATTGAAAATTCCTCTTAGTTTTATCTCTAGTGTTGGTTGGTCATGCATGTTTTTTATGCTATGAGGGCTGAGATTTTTTCTTTTTAATTGTTAAACAACTTGATTTAATAAGAAGGGAAATTCTCCAATTACTAATGGTTGTAGGTGCTGAGCACTTCTTTAGCCCCCCAAATATATCAATCTAAATCATGTTTATAGATATCTTGATCAATGTAATAATTGCTATCATATAAATAAATCTACCTGAATAAACCCGATAAGAATTTCTTATTTTTCCCTATATATGTTAAATGAAATTCAAGTTAATTAATACTTATTTAAAGTACGTAAGGGTTAGCACTACAGCGTTATGCTTGAAAGAGATGTGATGCTTCCCTCTCTATTGGCATGGGGAGGAAAGTTCCTTGAGGTAAGTGTAACAATTCTCTATATGAGGGTAGTTTGATATGTTGTAGAATATTTTCTTTTGATCATTTTAATAGTATGAAAATAAATTTTAACCGGTTAGTTTTATCTATGTAAATTATTGGGCATTTTATGATGTATGTGAGGACTATGACATTGACAATAGTTCACTAAATGCTTTAATATGATGTTTTAAATATCTCCTATGACTAATTTTAAAATTAGAAAATACTGAGAATGCATGTAAAATTCATATGTGTTCTCTTCTAAAATTTCATGCATGTGGCAATTCATACATGTTCACACACACACGTGTTCCTTGAGGTCATGTGTGTGTGTGTGTGTGATCATATGGTGGAAGTTGCGATGTGAGGGATACTCAAATGCACTACAAGTACTGTTACAAGGGTTCTTACATGTTTCTGTTTTATTTCCTCCATCTATCTTATGCATGTGTGATATGATCAAGTATAATTATAAGAGAAATCGGGCTTGCATTGGTCTACTCCATCTGCCTTATGCAGGTGTTGGTCAACAAAGAGGTATAAATGGAAGTAGAGTAATAAACAGATATCAAGACATGTGCATCATATTTCACATATTGTATTACTAGTTCATTAAGTAATGAATATTGACACTTTTGTTAAAAATGCTATTTTTGATGTTAGCAAGAAAGTTCAAGTAATACCCAAGTTATGTTCAATTTTATGTTTCTGATACATGTCCAAGTTCAAGAAACATATATGTCTCATTTATGATAAAGTTAAAAATATATGTACAAACAAACTCAATGTTAACATTTTTATTTATATAAATACAAATATAGGCTTTGAGTTCTTTGATAGGATTTGGGATAGCTTACTGAGCAAGTAGTTTCTCACTCTATAAATTATCTTTTATTTTAGGAAAAGGAAAAAGTGTAGCTAAGTAGAAGTTGATAAGTTTGGAGTTCATTAGGAGCTAGTTCATTAGAGGTATTCTTTTGACAATCTAATTTTCATCTATGTACTTTGATGTTCTACATGTATTTTAGACTATTGTAAATGATCATTTTTTAAAAGAAAGTGAATTATGATTATATAAATCTTTGATTCTCGTATAATTTTGGATATTTAGTGGCTCTAGTATATATGAAAATTTACATTGTTCAATTAGGTTATGTTTAATTCTTTCATTAGACCTTGGGGTATGACAATCATATAACCCTAATCTCATCCATTCCCCTTAGTCCTAGGACTGACTTAGGTAGGATTTAGAAAGCCTCCCTGTCATCTCAGCTTAGTAAGTGGATTTAGCCCCTTTAATGGATCAAGAAGATACCCTAACTTTGGCCCAAAGTCGAGCCTTAGATTAGTTGACCTAAAACAAAATTTACATTTTAGTTAGTTTATTTCATGCCAAAAGCCAAACATTGTAGCCTACATAGGCAACCTTGACCTTTATCAAGACTATTAGGAACTTAACAGTCACTTCCTTGACTAGCCATCATTGCCTTAAACCCTTCAAAGATGGCCTAACAATCTCTCAAGTTCTCTTAGAGAAAATAAAAAAAAAGTCCCAACCTCTCAGTCTAGATTAACTGGTAATTCATGTCAGGTGTTATCTCTCTCAACGTCATCTTGCCATCCTTTTGGTCCACTTTTGATGTTGCCTTTCGACATCAACATCTAAGCACCTTTCAAGTTGGCCCCCATCACTAATTGCCAAACCCCTTGATGGCTCCCTCTTAGCCTCTGGGAAAACCTTGTCATTGCCTATTATGGCCCAAGACTTTGCTTTAGCAGTTTGAGCCTTGGTGCTAGCCACCAATGTCGTCTCCTGACATTATCCTCTTAAACTTTTAGCCATCCTCCATCTTGATATTATTGGCTTATAACAACTACCCCAATGTCTTTGACTAATTATACATTGCTTGACATCGATTTCTCAATGCTGGTCTTATGGGATCCCTCATAGCTAGGTTTCCTTCCTAGACATCTCTTTTGTCAGATAGTGTCCTCTTAGGGATACCTTTTGTTAATTGATTTCAAATTAGAATCCCTTGTTATATGGCATTCATATCTCAAAATTGGAACTAAGGCATTGGCTTCCTTCTAATCACCTTCAGCAAAAAACTTCCTACCAACTAGTATCCCCATAGATCCTTCCTTTTTTATTGGTTGCAACTTGCTAGTCCCAATCTTAGCCTAACTATGCATTTAAAATCTGTTTATTTGGTGGCATCTCTATTTGACAACACTCTTATCTAATACCATCTAAGCACACTTCTTTGACTAACAACTTTTATCTATTAATTTACAATTTTAGTACTTTCTAGTTGATAAAACTTTGCCCATGCTCTCGATAAACACATTTTTTAGCCTTGCTCCCTTGGGTCCATCTGGGATTTCATTATAGATACAACGCTCTTTTATATCAATGCCTAACACCATACAAATATTGTGTGAATATATAGGCTATTAAAATAGACTAGGATCTGCATGAATGTTGCAATATGGGAGAAAGGAAGATAACAATAATGCAAAAAGAATACGTTAGATCTTTTATTAATAAGAATAGTATTATTTTTATAATTTCCATTACTTTTTTACCATAAGAAGAGTAATATGCTTTTCATAATTTTAATTACTAAAAGACAAAAATAGTTTTTAATGTCGATAGAATTTAGATAGAAAAATCATTAGATAAAAGGTCGGGGAACCAATCCAATAATTTTGTGTATGAGAAGTCCTTCAAAGTTTAAACTACCAACTTGTAGGTTAATAAGATATGAAAATTTAAATTAATTATTTTTTAGTAATGAAAGACAAGGATAATTGATTAATTTAATGATTATTTATTAAAATGCGCCACTAATAATATTTATTATTTATTTTTAAACTAAGAAAATCATTGGCATCTTCTACTGGAATTATTGTCCTAAGAACTAACGAAAAATGATTTTAGCATTTGTGATGATTCCTACAACATTATGATTCTTTAGCTTGTTTTGTTGTCATGTGAGAGGCTGATTTTTTTTTTAATTTACATGCTTTCAAAACAAATATTATTGAAAATTCATCATAGTTTTATCTCAAATGATTGGTTGGCCATACATGATTTTATGCTATGAGGGCTAATAATTTTTCTTTTTAATAATTAGACAACTTGATTTAACATGAATAGAATTTTCCAATTATTAGTAGTTGAGGGTATTGACCAAATATATCAATCTAAATCCTAATTTTGGATAGTCTGATGATAGAGTCCTAATCCAATTGTTAGTATTCATAAAAATGCTCCATAGAATGCTAATGAGCCTACTTATATGACAATATCTTTAAGCATTCTAAGGCTTCGTTTGGGATGGCTTTCTTAGTGCTTCTTAAAGCAACTTTCTAGTATAAAAATTAAAAATTTTACACTAGAAAGTTGCTTTAAGAAACAGTAAGAAAACCATCCTAAACGAAGCCTAAGTCTCTCAAGGCCAAAACATCTTATGTTTCTTTTTTTGGACTCCACATATCATCCTTCATTTATGTTGAGTGCTTCCTCTTAATATTCTTAAACTCTTTCCTTTAAGAGCTTTCTATGATATTTGAAATATTAACTATGATTTTTTGATCAAGAGTTTTTTTGGAGCTCGACTTCATATGATCTTTCTCTTATGAAGAACCTGAACTCAAAACTAAATAAACCTTACATAATTCCTTACTCTAAGAAAGAGAAAAAAATCTACAAAAAAAAAAACTATTATAAATTAATTTGCATGTCTTTTTCAATGTGAATTATATTATTTTTATTTTTCTAAAGAAATACTAATTACTCATTCATTACATATCTTCAGTTCTCATCGGCTCTCTTTTATGGGGAATTCTATTGTAATTCAAAGGGCAGATTAAAATTAACCAAAATTTCACATGTGTGGAGCAATTGGTGGCGATTTTAGATTATTTGAATGCCTAAAGAATTAGAGGGCCTTGGTTTCTTTCAAAGAATTTGTATTAGGTTGAGGCTTTCAACTCATATCAAAACTTGATTTATTGTGATGTATTGTTTAGGCATTTAATAAATCCTAAAAGTACATCAAAATTCACAATTTTCAAATATATATATATATATATGATGAAAATTACCAAAGAATATCTACAAAAATTGCTAAATTACTAAAATATCAAAATTAACTCCCAAAATTTCTCCACACTTCTCTTATTTATCCGAGTATAGCTAACCAAAGTCTCGTGACTGTTACTCATCTAGTCATTCTAATTATGCAAATTTAAATTTATTTTCTTAAAGAGAAAAACAACATAGTATAATCATATTTCATATAAATACACACACTTGCACTCCTCTTTCTATATAATCATAGATTTGTTACTACAATATGCACAATATTTTCAATGCTAATGTATAAGCATCTTGAGATTTATTAGGAATTGTGTAATAAATATTGTATTGGGGGGTCAATTGGAAAAAAAACCTATTTATACATAGTAATAATTTTTTAATGTTACTTGTGATGTGTTGGGAGCAAAGCCAATTCTTTTTTTTTTTTTTATGAAACTACCAATTGCATTAAAAGCAAGAAAGAAAACAAGAACAAAAAACTAAGTGATATCTATCCTATCACTTTCCTTCTTTAACAAAGAATAAAAAATAAGAGGAATATTATTAACTTCTAGAACATCCCAAAAGAAATCACCTTTCAAAACATAATTAGCACACCAATGAGCTAACTTGTTATAACTTCTATTAACAAAATGAAATAGAATTACATCAAACTCCTTCAAAAATTCCAAGTCCTCTCTCATTGATTGGTCCACCGCTCGATTGTCAAGACAAACCGAGTTCTGTAAATGCCTAATGACATTAAAATTGTCTCCTTCTACAATCAAGCCCTTAGCATCCATCATCCAATCCTTGGTAACTCTTCTCAACGAACGGAAAGCCAGTAACTCCAAGTATCCAATGTCCTAGTGCACCACCGAGAATCCAAAAGAGAGAAGCAAAGTCAATTCAGTGACAAGATAGAAGCATAAGAATCTATAGGAAAGCCTTCCCGCTTTGATGGTAGAATGAGAGAAGTTTTTTACCTTCATTTATAAGGGAGTATTTATAAAGATGATGGTGAAACTAGTTTAGCACTTTTGTTAAGATGGATGGTGGATGGAGGTGATACCACATCTTTGAGATTTGCACTAGACCAAAATGCCCTTGGGTGAAGAGTATTTTGATCCTCCAACTTATCAAAGGGTTAAAGAGTGAGATACTTTATCTATGATATCCGTGATGAATTATTACGCCCCTAGAGATGGAGAGATTATTACGTGCGGAGTCCGGACGCAGAGAACCGTTCGGTTTTGTAATCGTGAACAATAAAAGCGCAGTTACTGTTCACGATCACAAAACCAAACGGTTCTCTACTTCTATGTTCGGACTCTTCACATAATAATCTCTCCTAGACATGATACACGGAAGAATAAAAGTTTTAAGCTACCATGCTAAATCCTGTAATTCAGATTGTGAAATCTCTATTCTCACCCAGCTTTTGATTCCCTCGTCACTTTAAGCATAATTCAACTCGACAACAATAGATATTTGATTTTTTGCCAAATATCATGCTTCATATCATTGACTTAGTTGTAGTGATAGAATTAAGATTTCTAATGAGAATGCGCGACAGAATTTATCCAAAACTTAAGATGGCGAAGCTTCCATAATATACATTATTATAAGAGAATTTAATAATAAAATGTTTAAATCAAATATATATAACCGCGTTAGAGTTTTCTCAATCTAGAAAAAATTGAAATTCACCCCACCCACCTACAAACCGCCACTTGTCCAACGTTTTGTTTGGGGCTCCTTCAAATTTTCAGTTTTTATTTTTGAAAACTCATTCAAAAATATATTTTTTTTCAAAAATAACTTTCTAAAAACAATAAAAAAATTTATCTTTCAAGTACACATTATTTTTTTATTAATTTTTTTAAATGAAAGTACTTAAAAATTATTCCAAACAAAGTCTAATTGTTATAATAGTCATAACTTCCGCTGCTTCTGGACCCGAGTTTCCACTAAATAGTAAGAGTCATTCAACTCAGGCTTCGTTTGAGACGGCTTTCTTACTGTTTCTTAAAATTTTTGTATTAGAAAAATATTCTAAGAAAGAGTAAAAAAGTCATCCTAAACTAAACCTTAGCCAAAGTCTCAAGAGTTTTTCATATTTTTTATGTGAAAAATTGTATATCCTTTCACCTGCTTCAGTTTATTTATCTAATTAAACTTGTAAAATCTAACAAAAAAAATACAATCAATTGAGATTACTAAACAGTCTTCCAGATCAATTTCTCAACTCTAACAACACCCAACTTCTCTGATATTTCTTCTCGTTAATCAAACTAATACAATGATAAATTCACCCCCTAGCAGGGATGAAATCAGCCACTTTTTTTGACGGTGGGCGAAATAGAATTGTAAAATACATAATTTTATGTATGAAATAAAAAAGAAAATATTTTCCTAGAATTTGATCAACTCTAGTTATGGTAGATAGACAAAATAGTTAAAATTTTATTTTTCTATGAAAAAAAAAAAATAGAATGAATAATTAGCCTCCCTGAGCTCTTCCTAGCTCCGCCTCTTCAGTGATCAATGAGCTCACAAGATCCTCCTTAAAAAATTTTGGACGTATCCAATGAGCTCTCAAGCGCCTCTGCCCTACACAGCGGGCAATTATCATGCCTGAGAAGCCACACATCAATGCAACCAACATGAAATACATGCTTGCAAGCCGGAAGCCGCCGGACTTCATCGCCGTCGACGAGTTCAGACAGGCAAACAGAGCATTCCCCGGCAAGCTGATTTTCCTCCCTTCTTTGGTATCTGCTGACCGGAATCCGGCGATTCAACTCTTCTCTTCTCCCTTTATATGTCTTAAGTCCTGCAGTAATGAGAAAGGCTTCAAGCTCATGCAGTGGAGAGGGAACAAGAATGATTATGGCTGTTGCAATGAGAAGGAAGACGGCAATAAACGCCATGCCGACGAGGAAGTTGATGCCGTTAGTAACAGATAGGTAAGCCATGGAGCTTTAGGAGAGGGATAAGAAGTCGATGTAGGTGAAAGGCCGGTAAACCTCCATTTATATAGATTTTATCAGTCCTACTCAGTCAATATAGTTTTAACAAACATTATTAAATTTCAGAGTGTACTATTCATTCATTAAATTTTTAACATCATATCAATATTGTAAAATGGATACATTTGGATGGTAGAGCATGCATTGCTCATTTTCTAGCATAAAGATGATTAGGGGTACAATTTCAGATAACGGGTCGTTGGATTTGGGTTGAACTCAGAACTAATCAGGTACTATTCGGATCAACTCGAATCAGATCCGTTTTTGTAAACGGGCCGATTTTTTGGACCTGAATCCGACCAGCTTTGGGTCCGGGTCAACCAGACACGACCCTAATGACCCGGTACAGACAAAAAATTGCTAATTTCGAGTCAAAAAATGGGTTAATATCTGATTTTCGAGTAAAAATGGGCCACAATTGGTCAATCTCGGGTTTCCCGGTCAATCGGGTTACTGGGTCAATCTGAATCCGACCCGATTTTTGAAACTGATCGATTTGATGTACCCGAACCCGACCCATTTCAGATCCGGGTTGACCCTTACTCGAAATATTCGTGTCGGATTTGAGTCGAATTTTTGGGTCGTATTTGACACTCCTAAAGATGATGTAATTTCGGCCTAATTTTCTTATTGTATTAAGTTTGTCATACATGTGAAGTGGACATGCATTAAGGGCATGTAAATTGAGTTGATTAAGCTTATTTAATTAAAATATAATATTTTAGGTGTTGACTATTTTTAAACTTCATAATTGTATTTTTTTTCTTTTTTAAAATATAAAAATTAAATTTTGATCGATTATCCAGAGTTTTAAAAAGTTCGTTTAGAGAAATTTGAGTTTATCTCTATCTTTATGCATGGTTTTGATGGACCAGAAATCTTAACATAAAAAAATTTGGGATATTTTAGAAGAAAAAATCAGAGAGAAGATCAAAATTCTTAAAACTACTATGTTCTCATCAGCTTTCATGAAAGTTATTTTTGTTCTCCTACTTTGTAATCATCTTTATAAAAAATTATAATCATTGATTTTGTTTGGAGCAGTTTTTTTTTTTTTTTTTTTCTTCATTCAGACTACAATCACACCTCTATTAGGCTACTATTTTCTAGGTTATTTTTTTTTTAAAATTCTATTATAAAAAGCTTAGTTTTTTTTTAGTCAGACTCAGATCTACTAATATCTATTAAACATAAGAAATTAAGCTAATATATATATAACAATTTTTAAATATTTATTTTTTCCACAATAATATCATGGTCATCTTTACAAAAAGCTCGACTTGCATAAAGAGATCTTAAGGTTTCGTTTGGGACAACATTCTTAATACTTTTTAAAATAACTTTTTAGTACAACAAATAAAATTTACGTACTAAAAAAATTCTTCAAGAAGCAGTATGAAAGCCGCCAAACGAAGCCTAAATTTGGATTTTTTTGGATCAACTTTCTAAGAGCTCTATTTTTTTAGAAAAGTATTATGCTTATAACTTGCCATTGCTTTAGTACTACTTTCTAAAAAAATTGGGGCTAAGAAACTGCTTTTTATGATTATATTTGTTAATATATGATGGATGCAACCAGAATGTTATCCAATTAAAAAGAAAAAAAAATAAATTTTTAATACCCACAACAGCTCTAAAAAAAATTATTTTCCTCATAATAACTTCACATCCACCTCTACAAAAAGCTACAGTCACCTCAAAGACTCGAACAAACGAGAAATTATTCTGTGCGGAGACCGTACGCAGAATATCGTCCAGAGACCAACCAGAATGCACCACGTCAGTGATATGGAGCAGTACCAAGCCGCGATACCGAACAAAGAGGTGACATGACGCATTCTAATTAATCTTCGGAAGACGTTCGGCGTCCGCACAAAATAATTAATCCAAACAAACAGACACTTAATTCCGTAGCTTTCAGTATAATTGGGTGATGATATTCCATCTTTCTAACAGTCCATACATATTGTAACTCCACTAAAGAATGCTTTGAAACATTTTTATTTTGCCAGATTAAAAATTACAGCTCAATGAGAGCTGCGTTTGCTCTGTTAAGTGGCATTAAATTAAAGAAATCCCTCGCATTATTCTCTCCTAAGAACTAACGCAACCAGTTTTTTTTCTATTTTCAATACATTGCTTCAGCTTTCTGAAGCATGTGGAGGCCATTCGAGCACCCAACTTTGCAGCAAATAAATATACTTAATAATTGTTTGGCTATGTTTGTTTTTCCATGTCGTTAAACAATAAAATTCTTCATGAAATTACTAAGTCCAGCTCTTCTTAATTAACAAATGGAGATCAGAAAGGTTAGCAGAACACAAAACAGAACAAAAGACAGCTTAGAGCTAAGAACTTGGTCATCTCATGTCATTCTCCTGCGTTTCAGCGCAACTAATTGCGCATTAAAATATTGAATTGGATATTATCACAAAGTCCTGGAATGCGTGTTACACAGACATCAATAAAATAATTATATATTTATAATTTTTATTTATTATTTTGTACTAAGCAGCAAGGAGGAAATGCTCCACACTATACAAAATTTACTGAAAACCGGCGGAACTTTCAGCGGTCATTTGATTACCGGAATTATCATCGATCTGATTGCCGCTATTTGTCGGCGACTTGACCGCTCGAAAAAAAGAGTAAACCTCCAGAAGTTTCGCTGGTAATTTTTTTCATGATGTATTTTCATGATGTAAACCGCTGGAAACGTCATTGGTAAGTGCCCTAAAACTGACCCCCCTCTTTTTTTCTCATTTCGCCTGGCTCGTTTGGTTCATCTAAAGAACGCTCCCGCTTGCCGAAACCCGCACCCGCGCTCACCGGTTATTTTAATTTGCCTTGGCTGCCAGAAACACAGGCGGTTTGACCGCCGGTAATAACCGGCAGTTAGCCGGCGGTATTTGCGTCAGAATATTCCAGCGATTTTGGGCTAAGTAATTTCCGGCTGTAATAGCCATCGAAAAACTGCCAAAAAATATTACCGTCAGAAATCTACCTCGAGTTTAGATTTTCTACCAGGTTTATTCCGATGGTTTTAAAACCGCCAGAAAATTGACGTTTACCACCGGAAATCGCCGCTAGTAATGAATAATTTTCCTGTAGTGCCAGTATTAATTTTTGCACTTGAATAATTTCTAAATTCCTGATTATACTAATGCTTGCATTAAAAAAAAAATTATTCACAATCAAAGAATAACAAAAGGCATTACTCCTATAGATCGCACATCAATATTAGATACCATCATTTGCTTGTTATTACTATGTTAAGCAATACACATCTCTCATATTTATAAGCTTAGATTAAAGCTTCGTTTGGTTATTCTCCACCTTTTATAAAAGTCAGTTTTAAAACAATTGTTTGAGAAAACGGAGTTTTCAAACGGAGAAGTAAATACCTTAAATCTTTTTAAAACAGTACAAAAATTACAGTTTCCCAAAAAGTATTTCTGCAAAAGTGTCACAAACAAACAACAACAAAAAAAATTCTCCATTTCCAAACGGAGAAGGCAAAAAAACGCCCAAACAAACAAAGCCTAATGCTTTATTTGGGACACTTTTTTATTGTTTTTTTTTAAATAGTTTTGAAGTACAAAAATTTATAGCTCAAAAAAATTTTGTACACAATTTTTTAATTTAAAAAACAGTAAAAAATGATTTGCATAAAATATGAAAAAATTCTATTAAATATGAAAAAATCTCATTAGATGAACCTTAATTATGGCATAAAAGACTATCATGCTAGCATGTATACGCATATAAAATCTCAATATTTGATTCAATATTGAGTCCACTTTTTAGAACATAAATTTGAACAATCCTATAGTGCGATACCTATCGAAAAATATGATTTGCTTGCTATTTCTACATAATCATTGGGTACTGCATTTATGGGATTCACTTGCCACCTTTTCAATTATTTAATCCTTCAACATCAAATGCTTCAAGTGTTTCTCAAGCTTTTTCCTCCAAGTGCTTTTGTAGTTCTTTTAGTTTCTTCCATAGTGAGAAATGAGGGTTCTTGCTTGTCCTTATGAAATTCGACTATGGGCAATTGAAGATGACTAAGCAAACAATCGTTACTGCCAAACATCAATTAGAGATCCAAAAATAATACTTTAATAGAGCATTCCTGATGTAGGAACCTGCACTAGAAACGTTAAGTAAAACAGAGAAATTCAATGGAACAGTAGCTTGTTCCGAAATCTGCACTGGAAGCAGAAGTTCTGTATTAGAAAACTTGAAAAACTAAACTTGCCTTCTTCCTCCTATCGCCTAAGTATAACCAGCAAATAGTGGAGGAACTATTGGAAAAGAACTTAATACAACATAGTTTGAGCCCTTGTGCCGTACCGGTTTTGTTGGTACCAAAAAAGGATGGTAATTGGAGAATGTGTATGGACAGTCGGGCAATTAATAAAATAACTGTGAAGTTCAGATTTCCTATGCCACGAATGGAAGAAATGGTCGAAAGGCTGGCCGGCTCCTCAGTTTTTTCTAAACTAGATCTTCGCAGCGGCTATCACCAAATACGAATCAGGCCGGTGACGAGTGGAAAACAGCTTTTAAAACAAGGGAAGGTCTTTATGAATGGAAGGTAATGCCTTTCGGATTATGTAATGCTCCTGCAACCTTTATGCGGGTGATGAATGAGGTACTCAAACCATTTTTAAATCGCTGTTGCGTTGCGTATTTTGATGATATATTGGTTTTTAGCCACAATCTGGAGGAGCATTTAAACCATTTGACTGAAATCTTGAAGGCACTAAGAGGAAATAAGTTGTATTTGAATACCACAAAATGTGAATTTGCTACAGCTATGGTTTCATTTTTGGGCTTCAGAATTTCGGGTGAGGGCATAAGTGCCGAACCAGCAAAGGTTAAGGCCATCCGAGATTGGCCAACGCCTGTGTCATTCACCGACATCCGTAGCTTCCACGGGTTGGCTAATTTTTACCGAAGATTTATTAAAGGCTTTAGTATGTTGATGGCTCTGATAACAGATGTTTTGAAAATGAAGAAATTCATGTGGGGTGAAGAGCAGCAATTGAGTTTTGAGAATGTCAAAGATGCATTGACCTCTTCCTCCTATCGCCTAAGTATTCTTTTTCACAGGAAAGGACTAAAATGGCTAAACTATTAAAAAGCAAACACATGGCAGCAGAGAATAAAAAGGGAATATAGGTAGTGGAAACATCCTAACTAACAGAAAGTTGAGTAATGCTAATAAGTTAAACCGCAGGAGTCCGGTGGTAAAATGCTCCGCATCAATTCCCTGTGCTATCTAATGTATGTTGGCAACTCTTCTCTGCTTCCATCCAACACACACTTTGCTAGACATCATAACAGACTTTTGTTTATTGACTTTTTGCCCAATCCAAAAACAGTAATAATGGAAAATCTGTTTTATCTCCATAGGAACCTTCCTAGAAACATCAGCAAACACTAGAATATCATCTGCATATAGCAGATGTGTAATCTTTTTTGAATTTCCAGTGATTTTGATCCCAATTTGTTGCCCCATCTGCACAAATGCTTTAGACAGTAATTCTGAACAAAGTATAAACAAATAAGAGGAAAGGGGACACCGTTGGCGAAATCCACAGCAAGTTTTAATCCAAGGTGTTCTAAGTGTCATTTCAACTATCATATGCTAAGTGTCAATACGACTGGGTGAGATTTTAGGCCTCATTTAGGATCTTTGATGAAATTTTGTCAAGAACTTAGTTTTTCATTGTTAGAATTGACATTTCCTTATGAGATTTAAATGAGAATTTAATTCTTAATCGGACACAATGGAGAAAAATGATTCATGTAGCCGACCCCATATAGTAGGATAAAGGCTTGATGTTGTATGTTGTATGTTGTAGCTTAGTTTTTCATTGTTTCTTTGATTGTAACCCCTTTTAAGATGGTAAAGAAGGGAGTTATGTTTGGTTCTTCAATATGATTGACAATATAGTAGTTTCTACTTTGATAATTAGAGTGTTTAACCTGTGCATTGTATTTTAGGGTAAATAACTTCATAGTTCTTAGGTTCAGCAACAGTTTTTAATATCTTGCATCATATCAGTTATCATTTATGTCACTTACAGGAAATTAGTTCAATGTGTTTCATTTTCATAACATGAGATATGTCCCCTACGGCGTCTATATAATTGACTTTACAAATATGCAATTCTAAGGCTTGACTGTTGAAGTTTTCTTATGTAAGTATTTTCCATCTATTTTAGAGTTGTTCATAGACGTTTCTTAGCCACCATATGCGAAGCCAGGAGTGCAGAAATGAATAACTTAGTTCAAACCTACTTTTCAAGGAGTAAGACTAGCTTTGGCTTCTAAGTTCTCAAAGTTTTCTTTTTTTACTTTTACTTGAGAAGAACTCAACAATACAATTGAACTTAGAATTTTATTTTGTATGTATTGTTGGGTTTGACTTAAAAGTTGTCTAGGATTTGTCTTTGTTAAGAACAGTATTGATACGTCATCACAAATTTATCTTGATCGGGCATGAATCTCAACGCTAAAAACTAGTTGGAAACTTCAAAGATTAAATTCAGGAGCATCTGAACTCCGATTTCAACGAGCTTATGGTCAAACTGAGCGTCTCGAAAACATGAACCCAATGACACCGAATTCGACCCAATCCAAGCCCAAATGGATCCGAATCAAGGACCCAAAGCGCTGTTGGAAGGTTTGAATCACAATTTGAGTTACCAAACGGTCTCTGATTTTAACAAACTTATACTCGAATCGAACGGCTCGACGAGACGAATCCAACGAGCCCAAGATCGCCGAATTCCGACATCACTAAGGCCTTTAAATGTCAAACGAACGGTGCACGATCGTAGGATTCAATATCGGCCGTCCATTCGACCACTCCCTATTCGCCCCTGATCTCACGACTATTTACGAGCTATTTCACTCCAGAAAAACTATAAATAGAGCCCTCATTCTTCACAAAGGGGACTCAAGTGAAGAGAGAGAAGAAGGAAAGAAGAAGAGAAAGGGGAAAGGGAAAATCCTCTCCTCCTCGACCACCGCCGGAGCTCTTCCCGCCGCCTGAATACGTCGGAACTCTGCCGGATTTTCGGAAAATGGCGGTATTTTGCAGAACTTTGTAACTTTGTTAGAAACTGATTGTAAACTGATTGTCTCAACTTGTGAGACGAATCGGTCTTTGTACTTCAAACAAACACTAGTGAAATTATGGGGGTGCCTTTCTCATACAAGTTCTGAGAGAAGCATGACAAAAATCATCTTTGCAAAAGAAAATTTAATCGAAGATCTTACCCAGACATGGTATCAGATGAGGAAGTTTTCTTGAATGAACTAATGCACGCTAATGTGAAGGATAAGATGAGAAAAATCTTTAAATCATCTAACTCGAGGTGAATAAGACCTTAACAAAGTTCATAAACTCCAACCACTTGAAAAATAATAGAAGAAGCATGAAAGTGCAGGAAGATCTTGTTTCTTTCTCTTTCTAGTTTCTTTTGACTTCTAACCTGTATGTGTTTTGCAGAGGGTTGGGTTCATTAGGCAAGGGAATATGGATTTTCATAAGGCAAATAAATAATTTGATTGATGCTAGATCCAGAAAGAACTTTTGGATTGCGTTCATTAGGCAAACAAATAAATAAACTCATTCCTTGAAACCTAACCATATAGTTATCATGTCTCATTGTCCTAACCTTTGTGGATCCAACCTGTTATTCTCAAGCTAGCAAAGAGCTTGTTTTCTGACAAGCAATGTCAAAAGAGTTTGAAGCTCTTCAAAATCAGGGCACCTAGACTTTGGTTCGTCCTTCAACGTCTCAAAATATTTTAGATAGCGAATGAATTTATAAAACAAAACATAATTTTGATTGTTCAATTGCTAGACATAAAGCTTGCCTTGTTTCTCAAGGCTTTAAGCAAGAATATAATTTAGACTATTTAAACACATTTAGCACAATTGTAAAATTGCCTACCATTCGCATTCTTCTCATCATGGAACTGACCCGTAAGTGGCAAATACTGCAATTGGCTCCCTCAAATGCATTCCTACATGGTACACTTCATGACACTAACTATGACTCAACAACCCAATTTTCAAGATCCACAACATTTGGATTATGTTCGTCTCCTAAAGGGATCAATTTAGGGTTTAAAACAATCTCCTCAACAACGTTTAGTTACTTTTTCCACACATTTACTCAAATTTGGCATCCAAACTAGCATGGTAGATCCTTCATTGTTACTCTACCATCAAGAACAATTTTCTACCTGTATTTTGATATATGTCCATGATATCTTATTAATGGCAATAATAACTCTTATTCAGCAACTTCTTGCTGATTTAAATCAAGCTTTTCAGCTTAAAAAATCATGTAGTTGTCCACTATTTACTCAGTATTCAAGTTTAACAAACATCTATTGGTCTTCATCTCACTCAATCAAATTATATTGTTGATTTGCTGTACAAAGCTGGAATGACAACCTGCAAGTCACTTGCTATCTAATGCCCACCAAGTTTCACACTTCAACTGATAGCAATGAAGCTTACACTTATCTTGCTCACACAGGCAAATTGTTGGTTCTTTGTAGCATTTAGCAATCACTCGGCATGACATGGCATTCATAGTCAACAAACTTTACCAATTTATGCAGCATCCGCTGAATTCTCACTTTCAGGTTCTCAAAAGATTTCTTAGGAACCGATTCAATCAAGCACTCTTATTCTTCATGCATATTCTATTTTAGATTAGGTTGGAGATCCTATAGATCACAAATCAACAATTGGTTATTGTGCCTATCTTGAAAAATACATTAGTTTCTTGGCAAGTTAAAAAGCTAAAAACCATTGCTCGATCACCTACTAAAGCTTAATATAGGGCATGAGCAACTGCTCCCATAGAGCTTATTTGGTTGCATCATATTCTGCAAGAATTTCAAATTCTCCTTCTTCAACCAACTGATCTTTATAGTGGCAATATATTAGTCATCGTGCTTGTCAATAATCCGATCTTTCATGCTAACAACAACAACAACAACAAGCCTTTATCCCACTACGTGGGGTCGGCTACATGAATCCTTTTTCTCCATTGTGTCCTATTAAAAGTCAAATTCTCGTTAAATCTAATAAAGAAAGGTCATTCCTAATATTTTCTAGCCAAGTCTTTTTAGGTCTACCCCTCCCTTTCCTAACATAAGTCAAATCTAATACCTCTACTCTCCTAACCAGGTCATCAGAAGGCCGCTGTTTTATGTGACCAAACCATCTAAGGCGACTCTCTCTAATCTTATCTTCTACTAGAGCTACTCCAACCTTTTCACGTATATGCTCATTTCGTATCTTATCTCTAAGGGTAAAGTCACTCATCCACCTGAGCATCCTCATCTCTGCCACACTTAACTTAGTATTATGCTTCTCTTTTAATGGCCAACATTCGGCACCATAAAGCATTGCAGGCCTCACTACCATCTTATAGAATTTTCCCTTAAGTTTGATGGGTACATTTCTATCACATAACAAGCCCGATGCATTCCTCCACTTCAACCATCCAACTTGAATTCTGCTGATAATATCCCCGTCTATTTCACTATCACTCTGAACAATAGATCCAAGATATCTAAAACGTGTACTCTTATTAATGACTTGATTGCCCAAAGTCACAATCCCCTCACTAGGTATATTACTACTAAAATTACACTCCATATATTCCGTTTTAGATCTACTCAAGCGAAAACCTTTAGACTCTAAAGTTGACCTCCATAATTCAAGTTTACCTTCAACTCCCTCTCTAGTCTTATCAACAAGAAGAATATCATCAGCAAAAAGCATACACCAAGGTACATCCTCTTGTAAATGTCTAGTGAGGACATCCATGACTAAAACAAAAGGATATGGGCTTAAGGCTGATCCTTGATGTAACCCAACCGAAATAGGGAAATACTTGGTCCGTCCACCTTGTGTTTGAACACAAGTAATAGCTCCTGCATACATATCTTTAATGATTTGAATATAAGCATTATTGACTCCTTTCTTTTCAAGAACTCTCCATAGCACTTCTCTTGGAACTTTATCATATGCTTTTTCTAAATCAATAAATATCATATGTAGATCATCCTTATTTTCTCTATATTTCTCCATCAAACCTCTTAATAAATGTATGGCTTTCATAGTCGACCTACCCGGCATGAATCCAAATTGATTTTGAGAAACATTAGTATCACGTTGCAACCTATGCTCCATAACCCGCTCCCATAGTTTTAAAGTATGACACATTAACTTAATACCTCTATAATTCGCATAATCTTGTGCATCACCTTTATTCTTAAAAATAGAAATTAACACACTCGTTCTCCACTCATCTGGCATCTTTTTAATCTTCAAAATAGTATTAAAAAGTTTAGTAAGCCATGAAATTCCGATCTTTCATGCTAGAACAAACAAATTGAAATAGACTTTCAATTCATTCATGATTGCATTAAAAATAAAACTATCCAAGTTCGACATATCAATACAATGGATCAAATTTCAGATATCCTCATCAAAGTTTTGCCAATTAATTTGTTTAAACAATTGTGGCACAAGTTAATAACTGAAAATGAGAAGACTGTTAACTTGAGGGGGGTAATAAGCACTGATATGCACTTTTATATCGCCTATCACCAGCTCTTATCTTCAACCTTTTGGGCCACAACTACTGCTGCAGCATTCTGACCTTTTTATCAAGCTTGCAATCAGCACCCTTGATGGCTAAAGGTTTTCATCTAATGGCTGATTTTCTGTTTCTGTTTCCAAGCTCTTTATATATATACTTACATTACTGCTGTAAATATGTACGGAATACTAATATCAAACAAAGCTGCTTCTTCCTTATTAGTCTTCTTGCTCTGTATTTCATTTACTGCAATACTTCAGCAGGTGTCAACATGCAAGTCTAAAACCAGACTACGCTCGCTCATGATGACATTCAATCTTTCAATGCAAACAGTAAGATCCTTAAACTGACCACAAGAATGGTACAGGAACTCGCCAAAGGATAGCAACAATGGCCACCAAAGTTTAGATTCGGCATCACTTGAATCAGGTCTCCTAATGCAAGTCCACCATGCCGAACCACATATGCATCTTCCGTAAAATAGTTGAACAAGTGAATGTGTTATCTACAAGAGCATCCATGAATGAGCTCATTCACCTAATTCCAGTCAAAATTAGGGTCAGAGACTCGGAATACACGGTTAATGAGCCACATGCTAGGCCCACAAATATACACAACCAGAATCTCGTCAAATAAGAAAAAAAAATAGCTAGGGTAAACTGTGCATTAAGCTTCAGATTGGAATAGAGCAATCTGACAGCGTATAGATCAAATGTACAATCAAAGCTCAAATAGCTGAAACACAGTCACCTCAAATAATGAATGCACAGGGAACCATAGATCAACATCCGCCAGCAAGGGCTTGGTCACATTCAATTGGACTTTACTAAATTTTGTGAAAACAACCATACTAACATCTAGTCTTGATTCTAGAACTGTTCCAACTTCCAATCTACACTATTAAAGCGTCGACGGATTTCCTCAACCTCACAGTAACTTCCTTAGATCTGAACTCATGATCTAAAATCCAAAGAGATGAGAAGTTGTTAGCAATAAGGTGCTCACTTGACTGAAAAACTGCTCTTCCTAAACCCTAAATTCAGCATTTCAGACGATGCGGCAGAGAGTGACTTGGTGTAAGCGCGTAAGAAGCTGGAAAAGAGTGAGTCCGCGGGTTCCAGAAAAGTGGACAGAGGCGACAGGTGGTAACGAAGCTCGCGAAAGACCGACAAATATAACGCGGACAAGCAAGGTGCGACCAAATGATAGAAAAAGAATGTCCCGTACATAATTTTACATAATTTTGATTTAAACATATTTAATTTATTTAAAGTGAAATGTAAAAAAAAATAATAATAAGTATCCATAATTTATATTTATTTTAAAATAAATTAAATAATTTCAAAGCCCGTTAATATTAAGTGATTTCACTTTTATTCCAACCTAAAAATGTCATTGATATATTTTTGTTTGGCTTGGTGATATATTGTGGAATATTTACTCAAATTATAATTTTGTGTGATGGTGAAATAGATTGGGATATTATTAGTATAATTCAAATTGGATGGTTGAAATGAAGGAATGCATCAGACTTGTTGTGTGATAGAAAAGTCCCTCTCAAACTTAAGGGAAAATTCCAATAAGATGGTAGTGAGACATGTAGTGATTTATGGTGCATAATGTTGGCCCTTAAAAGAGAAGCATAATATTATGTTAACTGTTGCAGACATTAAGATGCTCAGGTGGATGAATGGCTTTATTCTTAGAGACATAATACAAAAGGAGCATATACATGAAAAGGTTGGAGTAGCTCTGGTGGAAGATAAGATTAGAGAGAGTCGTCTTAGATGTTGCTCACATAAAACAGCGGCCTTCCGATGACTCGGTTAGGAAAGTAGATGTATTAGATTTGACTTATGTTAAAAAAGATAGATGTAGACCAAAAAATACTTGATTAAAAAATATTAGAAATAACATTTCTTTATTAGATTTAAATTAGAATTTGACTCTTTATAGGACACAATAAAGAAAAATGATTCATGTAATCAACCCGGCATAGTAGAATAAAGGCTTGTTGTTGTTGTTGTATGATTTTACATTCATAAAAAATAACATTGACCATCCAGTCTACACCTTTGAAGTCATTGCTTGAGCATAAACATAATTATTTCATTTTTCTCATAAATTTATGATAATAAGATTTTGATATGATATAAAAACATAACAAAAATTTTACAAATTAAATAACACAAGTAATTTGGCATCATAAAATCTTATAAGCATATATAATTTATTCATAAAATAATCAATGTTTGAAAATTGTATGTGAGGCCACTTGATCCCTATTATATATGAAAAACAATCAATCTCAATAACTACTTATGTCATTCCCTCACTCACAATTGTCAGCTCACAATAATTCAAAATCACTGACCAATATTGCTCAATATATGTAGTTGATCAAAATTAACCAAAGACCAGCTTTCAATATCCCAATATCCCTTAAACTTTGACTCCTAATGTTTTGCTCCTGTTGTCAAGATTTGGCTTCGTTTGGGACGACTTTCTTACTGCTTCTTAAAATAATTTTCTAATATAAAAATTAAAATTTTTGTACTAAAAAACTACTTTAAAAACAATAAGAACGTTGTCCCAAACGAAGCCTTATTTTCCTTCACAAACATTGCTGCTCAATTTTCAACATCCCTATAGATTTCATTATACTTCATTAATGTCAACCAAGAACTGATGAAAAATATTTTCTATAAATATTTTCCAGAATTAGAAAAGATTTTCTATTTTTGTATCCATGTATTCTCCAATTATGCAAAATGATAAATCTTTTTAACTTCAAACTTTGATGGAATCTATTTCAATTGTATTAACCACATGATTTTTCCCATTCTATTTTTTCTCATAAAAATTCTTCATACCCTCTACTTGTATGTAACTATATATTTTCTTTTATGTGTGTGTGAATCTTCATAAAAACTAAGATGTGGATCATATATTGAATTTTCTAGTAATTAATGTTTTATTTATATATTATATTTTACTATATAAAAAAATAAATTTAAATTAACATAACTTTTATGTTAAATTTTAAGGATTTCAAGAGAAATATTTAACATAAATGTTTAATACCAACCAATTTGCCATATTCAATATTTGAATTTTTTTAATGAGGGATGAATAGATCAATCAAGCAAGGAGTTACCTTATGGCTTATGTTAATTTTTATTTTTTTTTCAAATGATGAGTGGTAAATTAGGCAAAAAATGTTCAAACATCGAATAATCTTGAAATATGGACCCACTAGGAGCCACATCATCCACACACTTAGTCTACTATCTTTGAGGATCAATATATGCTACCAGGTAGCAGTTGTTTTACTCTAGTGCTTGTTTGTTCGCACTATAGGAATTTGGCTTATGATGGGACTTTGACTGACCATTAAAATCTGTATGTTCGCCCTTTGGTGAAAAAGCTATTTTGGAGGATTTACATATATAGTATTCAAATTAAATATTTTAAATTGCATATTTAACATTTTTTTTAATATTAACAAAAATACCACTTGGCCCATGATATCTAAATCACATCATGGTTTTACAAACCTTTTATTGTCACCTATCTAAACGCTACCTTCATACAATATGGCAATGCATCACTACGATGCCAACACGCAGTAACCCTGCCTCTTTTATTTCCAAAACGTTCATCAATGAAGAAGCATAAGGAAGTTGAGACAAAGCCCACTATGGCAATGCATCAATAGGATCAATGTAGAGAAAAGGAAGCCACGACACATCAACGGGACCAAAAAAAGAAAGCTGTGATGGATCTCGCTAGGGCAAGGCGAAAAGGTGGAGTCGTTCGGATGGATGGCCGATATTGAATCTATTGATCGTGTACGGTTTGTCAAACATTTGAATATCTTAATGATGTCAAAATTTAGCGATCTTGGGCTCGTTAGATTCGTCTCGTCGAGCCACTCGATTCGACTATAAGCAATTCATATTTGGAAACTGTTTGGTAACTCAAATTGTGGTTCAAACTTTCCAATAGCGCTTCGGGTGCTTGATTTGGACTCATTTGGGCTCGGATTGAGTCGAATTTGGTGTCGTTGAGTTCGTATTTCCAAGACACTCTGTTTGACTATAAGTTCACTGAAATCAGAGTTCAGGTGATCACAGATTTAATTTTTTGAAGTTTCCGAATTGATTTTGCCTCGAGATTCATGCCCGATCAAGATAATTTTTTGATGATATATCAAGGTTAATGAAGGTGTTTAATCATGTAAATATTTAAATTTAGATATTTAATATATAATTGAGAAAATTTGGATTGTTATGTAAGTAAATTCCCCAACTATTTTTCAAAGTTAGTTTATATCAATATTTCCAGGTTTGATAAAAAGTGACATGTCATTAAAAACCAGCTTGGAAGAACAAATCTCAACACACATTTAAATTAGAAAATTTTAAAATAAATTTTAGGACCATACAAACTTTAATTTTAGCTAACTTAAAGTCAAATTGAATATCTTAACAATATGCATCCATCGACACAAAAACTAATCTGATCCAGCTTCAAATGAGCTCAAATCAAGCACTTAAAGTAAATCGAAAACTTATAAATATTAATTAAAGATCAAATGTTATCCAAATCTTATATGCTTATAGTCCAATCGAGCGCCTTAATGAGATAAATCTAATGAGCTCAAAATTATCTAATGTTGACATCATTAAGATACTTAAGTATTGAAAGAATAATATATGATCCAGAGAATTAATGCAGGTCATCAGATGGAGTGTTCTAGATTTTAATTATATTGAGGCATGTCACTTTAATAAAAAATATATAAATATGCTCTCATTCTCTACATGAGGTAGGAGTTTATACCCCCTCGTCTTTAAATTAAGAAGAGCTTAGAGGCCTAAGAAGTCATGAAACTCCATCGGAATACCAATTGATCACCCTAATCAGACTACCGCTTTTGAGATGCCACCATCCAATCACCACTATTGGACTATCAATTTAAAACCACCTTAACTTGTCTATGGTCTACTGACCATCAACTCTTGATTATAATCCTTTAACCATCATTGATTTATTATAACCTTTTGCCCACAATCAACCGACTATGACTCTCCAACCAATATTTGGATAATTTGTTTTTAAATAATTTATAGCTATGACTTCCTTAAGATGTGTTATAACTCAAACTTTTAACTATCGAGATATTGCCTGTTTTGGCCTAAGGGTCTCACGGTTTTGTCATATTGATGTAACTACCAAGAGGTCACCCATCTTAGGATTTCTCCGGGATGACCAGGCTTTACTATGAAGTTGCTTAAATGAAATTTCAATCATTACAATAAAAGATGTCGTATCGATGTTTAAGAGTTTAGGTTCTTTTACTTGGATTTCACAATCTCCCTTGCTTAAGTAGTTGATATCCTCATCAGCATCTTTATCCTAAAATCATCCACCATACATTTATGATTCTATATGTTGCCCCTGTAAGTTCAAGTGATGACCCCATCACGTAGAACTTTGTTTCAAACCACTTTGTGCCTAAGAGCTGCAATAATAATAATAATAACAAGAGTTTAGTACTCACAAAAGAGTGGGGGGAGAACCTCATGAAATGAGTGGAGGAAGATATCCATCCAACTCTTATTGCGCAGCTAGAGCCCAAACATATTTGATCAATTGATCCTAATGATGATAACATGTTGATTGTTGTATAACATCTCATTTTAATTATATAAACATTATAAGAAAATATATTAAATAAACAAGATGAAATGTACTTAGGGCATCCATATTTTCACTATTTTTAATAATTTCTACAATATAAATATTAAAATAATACCAAGTAAAATTCTAATAAATAAAAAGAGAACTAATAAAGCCCACAAAACAGAAACAACTTCTCAGACAACTATATCACTAACCCACAAACAAAATTTGTAATTATAAGCAAAACCCATTATTCTAAACTCTTAAGCTTACAGATGGAGAGAAGGCATCTTCATAAGACAAATATAAGCCAATAAGAAACCTCCCTATCTCCCACTTGCCATCAGCCATATATTAACTGCTGGCCGTTCAACGAAGACTTTCCTGCTCCCACGTGTCAAGTCAACAATCTCTTGCCGCCCTCCACTCCACTACTATACTCTCCAAGAAGACTCCTTCTCCCACTCTTTCCTCTCTCCTTCAGCCGGCCCACGTCTCTCTCTTTCTCTCTCTTTCAGTTAGGTGTAATTTTAATTCTCAATTTTGTTTTACTTTATGTGATTTTCGTTAGAGCTAAATTTAGCACTTTTGTTTTTGTACAAAATCAATTTGAGTTAAAAAAAGTTTATTTATTTTTGGATAATTTTAGCATATTTCTAAATTTTAGCTTTTGCAAAACTAATTATCTCCTATTTTTATGACAAAATTTTATTCAGTAGTTTTTTTTTTCCTAATTTCCAACAATTTAGAGGCTATTTAATTCGTTGCATTCCAAGAAGTCCGGAAAATTTTGATGTTTGAACTGCTGTGTTTCAAATGCGATATATGTTGGGAATAATATTTGGAAATTACTCTCTTGATTTTTTTAGTGTATTTGGAATTCTCTCATTTTTTAAATTTCAAATATGCAGCATACGTAAACAGTAACGCTCAGTCAACTATCACCCATCCACAATTATGTTGTCATAGTCCATCACAAGATGCCGCTACCATTTATAGATGCCATTCATTGCCATCGTACTTCGTCATCAGCCATCACATGCCATTATTTATACCCTCATCTCTCGTCTGCGAGATGTCTAATTCCAACCTACTTCACAACCTATTGAGATCTCCACTGTCATCCTCTATCACTCAATATCCTCTTTATTAGCTACATCTAATAAACTATTACTTTGAATGCACAGTTATTTTATTTTACTGTATTTTTTTCATTTTATTATGCATTAATTTTTTCAACAAATCAAATATTTTTAAATAAATATAGTACTTTCAAGGAAAAAATTGACTTAGAATATCTTAGTAAATTATTTAGATGAATAAATGTCAAAATTATTAATTTTACTTTGAGATGAATATAATATAAAATTAATTAATTATATATAAAAATATATGTACATATATTCTACTAACCATAAAATAAATTTATCTTAATCAAAATATAGTTACCTGATTTATTTCCTAATTTGAATAACAACTGCGTAAATCTTTTTAATTTTTTAATTTATATTCTATTTATGGAGTCAAATTCACATCCACACGCACCTTCTCCGCGTGCGCGTCAAAGATGCATATAAACGGGGCTCTTCAGCTTTCTTGACACAGCAATCTTTAGTTTCCTCATCAACAAGTCTCTTGGCCAAAGCCTTCCTCTGTTTCTCCTCTGCTTCAAGTTCAAAAAAGCAGCCTGCTTTGATGGCCATAGATTCCGTCGAAACGGCTCAGCCGCCTCCGGCCCCAACCCCGGCGTCTTCTTCGACAAGCTCCGACGAATCCCACGTCCTCCATGTCGAGGGCTGGACCAAGCGGAAGCGCTCCAAGCGGCACCCCCGCTTCTTCGACCGCGCCCCTTCCGAAGAAGAGTACCTCGCCTTCTGCCTCCTCATGCTCTCCCGTGACGCTGCAGCCGCTGCCGCTGCCTCCCCGCTGCAGCCGCCGCAAAAGCTTGAGCACTCTTGTTCCGTCTGCGGGAAGGCCTTCCCTTCCTACCAAGCCCTCGGCGGCCACATGGCCAGTCACAGGAAACCTCCCCCCTCCGCCGTCGCAGGCGGCGGCGGTGGCGTTGATGACCGCTTGTCCTCCGGGTCGCCAGCGGCCTCCATGGTCTCCTCTAGCTCCGCCGGCGGTAAGGTCCACCAGTGCTTGATTTGCCTTAAGACGTTCCCGACAGGGCAAGCGCTTGGCGGACATAAACGGAGGCACTACGACGGGACGATTGGGAGTGCCGTAGGCGCCGGCAGCGGTGTCGGAACCAGCGGCGGAGGCGCGGCGTCGTCTTCCTCCGAGGCCGCAAGCGGCGGTCAACGGGGATTTGGGTTGGATTTGAATATGCCGCCGATGATGGAGTTTACGTTTGACATACCGCGGCAGTGTTTGGAAGCTGAGGAAGAGGATGAAGTACAGAGCCCTCTTCCATTCAAGAAGCCGCATCTTCTTCTCATGGGATAGTCTTCGATCGAAGAAGAAGAAGACGATTGGGATTTGATTTCTGGGCCAATAGCCTCTGATTTGATTTTATTCATATTATTTTAGATATTTTAAGTTAGGTTTAAATCGTGACTGGATTTGTTTTCTTACAGTGAAGATTGAAAATTTCTATTATTTCATTTGAATTTAGATCGAATTCTGGCTAAGTAGTAGCGTTACAGAATATTTGATTTATTCTTTGTAGAACAATTGTGCTTTCAAGGTCAGTTTTTTATTTTTATTTTTTAATGTACAGTGAATTTCAAAGGGGAGTGTTTTCAAAGATTAATTTTGACGAACTTTTTCATAAAAATTATCTGTACAATGGAAAATTTTGGGCCAAACTTCTGTTCAAAATTTATAAAATTAGTATAAATTAATCAATAGAAAAATATATTGTAATTTTCTGAATAATGAATTTATCTCGAAAGCTAAATATTTTACTTACAGAGATTGCCGTAGTTTTCCGTGTTCATTCCCAACTTGAAGAATTCAATAGAGTTGCGCCGTTGCACGGAAAGCAGCTCGAGGTGTGGAGTTTTAAATAAAAAAAACGTGCTGTTCTTTATTATTATTTTAATTGGCTTGGATTATCCGGCGGCTAATTCCCCCAGGTTTCTTTGTCCACAAGGTAACGCCTGTTAGTGGGATTAGGAGTGGATTAACATAATGGCGATGATTAGAGGCTATAATTAAGAAAGATCAAGAAGGTTAATATAATTACAAAATAGTGCTGTAATCAAGAAGAGTGAGACTTGGAATTTGTTAGGAATGGTTTCAACTTTTCATAAAGATGATAATAAAATTATTTTGGTGAAAATATTTTTTATTAATGTTTGCTTTTTATGATAGGAATTTTTTGAAAGCACCAAGAATGTAATTGTGAAACAAAAATTTGGTCGAGACATTAAAAAATAAAGTAGTAAGAAAATTGTCTCAAATGAATGTTTTGTTGTACGTCTCGATTGTTAGTTTTGTATGGAATTTTATTGTGTTGATCACTCTGATTGTACTATTGACTCAAATTTCAATCCATCGATCGAGCCCAACAAGTGGGAAATTGCAGGGGGGGTTTGTCTAGGAAATTTTTTTTTCCTGTACAACCATACAATGTTATATCTGGATGGAGACAGAAAGTGGAGCACTGCGGCACTCAAAATACAGCACTATGGCACTGCTAGTCAAGCTGGAGAAAGAGAGCGAAGTGGCGAGGTGCTCCAAACCCCATCGACGTGATGCTCGTAGTCTTGTCAAGTATTTTTTTTTTTTTTTCATATTTAACTTGACATGGTTGTCCCTTGGGGCTGTTAATGTGAGTCTCTTTATCAATTATGTAAGAGAACGGTGTCAATAGAGAAGCGAGACAAGGAGAGAGAGGGAGGGAAAGAGAGATTTGTATAATTTCTCTCAATTTTCATAGTGATTTTTTTGTGTGATGTGGGTCCATAGTTTTTCATGGTTTCACTTTTTCACTTTAAATCCTAATGTTGTTTCTCTTCCCTTGCATTTTTTCTTTCTTGTTTGTTTTCGCCGCATGGTTTTACTTCTTCAACTTTGATATGTAAAGCATTCACAAGTTCTAATGATTGTCATTGTGTTCAATAATTTGTCAAATGTTTGGATATAGATGATATTATTTAAAATAAATTCTGATTCTAATCATTAAATGATTATTTAGAATCAATTTTATTTATTTGCTTTTAGTCCAATACATATATAAGAAAAACATAATAATTATTTTTATGGATTTAGTATTTTCAAAAATAAAAAATAAAATGTATATCACATGTCATTTATCTTATTCACTGTTAAATCATTCTCCATTTGTCATTGCCATCAAACTTGTCAACAAAGAAGTCCATGAAACCAAAATAGCGCTCAGTGCCTAACCAATTGTGTGCAGGACCTTCTTTTAGCCTTTTTCATTGTAATAAGCCAATAACCCAAAAGCTCAATATCACGGAGTTGCCCATCCTGACGCCACAATACTCCCATTGTCCCACATACCATTTTTTTATATTTCAGGGAAATGAAATTTGGAGTTATTACAATCTATTAGCCTTAAATAAAATATCGACATTGATATTTCTCACTACAAACCACTAATAGACAGTACAAAATCACTTATCACTGGCCACATCAATCATCAATTAAATTATATATTCATTCATTCACACATGTATTCATATCAATCAATTAATTATATAACACGTTATTTAATTCCATTTTAATAAGAAGTAATAAGATTTTTTCAATAATATTCAGGACAAAGAACTAGTGCTAATGACCCTCTCTAGTGCATCTCTACTTCTTGTTGATTCAAATTATATACCCACGATTGTACTGAGGATGATGTCATCATTGAAGGTGTAGGCTGTCTCTGGCTTCCACTCACATTCCTTCCACATGTCCCAATCACAAAACTTTGACTAAACATTCTAGATTATGCAATAATATGTTCATATGTTTGTTTAGACTGATCTGTCATGAATCTAGATCTCTCTTCAAATCCTCTTTGTGGGCAATCCATCATCGTATGTTTATACTACCCACATCAAAAAAACTATCATATGATTAAGCAACACTATCATGTATACCTCCTTCCACATCTAGGGCACTCCTACACACTGTCAGCTTGTATCATAGGTCCTCTCCTAATATTAGTATACCTTCCCTTCTTCTCACTATTTTATCCTCTACTTATTTCTTCACCTATCATCTTCCTACTCATATTCTGTCTAAGCTAAGAAATCTTTAAATCATTTTTTACTAGTCTCGCTTTCTCTACTAACTCTTAAAACTCTTGAATCCTCAAAGGTATAAGTAAATGTCTCAGTTCATCCTTGAATCCTCTCAAGAGCCTATAGCATTTATCCCTAGTAGTACTGACTAGTTGAGGTGCACGTCTCAACAATAAGTAAATTTAGCTTCATATTGCATTACTGTCATGTTCTCCTGCTCTAATATCATGAAATCCTCATATATTTATAGTCAATCTAATGGAGATATGAACCAATCTCTAAAAGTGCTAACGAATTCCACTTATATGTAATCAGTGAGTTCAACTTGTCATGAAACTTTTCTCTCGTTTGTCATGTTTACAATCTCTCAGCTTCACCTTCTAACAATAACATTGCTAGTGTTACTTTTATACTGTTTAGACACCACACACTATTAAATATCTTTTCAATTTTTAACAATCAGTGCTTTGCTACCTATGGTTCTACAACTCCCTTATATAGTGGAGGCTTCAATTTATGAATATTTGTAAATAATTATCCTTTTTAGTTTCCTTGATCCTAATATGTTAGCTCTGTATATCACTCATTGAATGTGCCATCAGACTAGCAAATCATACTATCAAAATTCACTGGAGATATTGTAATATGTTCATTTTGTACTATATATGGTTCCATTGTACTAAATATAATTCTCTTTTCTATCAATTAATATCCCAATCATACATGTGCATGTTATGCATGTAAAAAAAATAAATCTTAACACTACTCATGTCTACCCATCTCATTCAATTCATATAGCTCTGATTACAATCCAATTTTTCCAACAATCATTTCTTTGATACCAACTATAACACCCCAAAAATTCGAGAGCTCAAGATCGTGATGCTGCCCATACCGATGCTGCAGCACTCCCACAGGCCATTTTTTAGAATTTCAAGAAAATGAAAATTGAGGTTATTACATTCATGTCCATCACAAGCATCCCACATATCATTAAATTTACTTTATTGATTAATTTTAAGATAAATAATATTATTTTTGTGCCATGTACTACAATAAAATAATTTTTTTAACAAAATGAAAATGATTTTTAATGATAAAATTGAATTAATTCTTCTGGATGTCATAATTCGAGATATAGGCAAATATGAATGGTCCAAGGGAGTTGGTACGAGAGAGAGTTTGAATGAGGGAAACATTTTTAATATTTACTCTAGAATTATCAGATACGTCACTCGAGATCCTCACTTTGTTGTTCGTTTTAGAATTGCCGCGATCGAGCCAACTCAATTCCTAGAAATAATCCAAAATTTTCAAATTATATAATATTTTTACACATTCTAAATATTTAAAACCAATATGAATCTATAAATTATAAATAATTCTAAAGCTTTAAAGACTTTGTGGAATGTCATTCAACCATTTTTAGTGTTTTAATATCACATTGACTCTAATAAGCCTTGTTGATTTCAAATTGTCTGATTCACCTACCTATAAATAATGACTACTCAAGCCGCCTTCAAATACCCATTAAGTCTGTGTTGTCTAGTTCACCCTTCTCTAAAGAGAGGGATCAGCCTAATCACCTCTAATCATCCACCATCTCCAAATCATTGATTATCTCTATAATTTATTGAATATTCTCTCTATAATCCACAATGTAAGGTTATATCAACAAGTTAGAAATAGGAAAGTTAGATGCATGTGAAGTGAAGGCGGCTTGCGAGCCCGTTTAAATAAATTAAATATTAAAAAATAGGTTTTAGATGTAATAATTATTTAAAAATATTGCTTAAATTATAAAATATTTAAAAGTACTATACCAAACAACAACTTTTTAAAAGCAATTGTCCTATTACATTAATTTTATTGTACTTATTTGTCTAAAATAAAGTTGTTGTCGGCTTATTCAAAAGAAAAGAAAAAGAAAAAGCTTTAAGAGGATACCATCTTCCTTCTTCTTCTCGGAACTCGATATCTAGTTGATCCGTAGAGAATGCTCCTGTTGTTGGCTCCGCCGCGGTCCGTGAATTTGTTTCTTTGATACCAACTATAACACCCCAAAAATTCGAGAGCTCAAGATCGTGATGCTGCCCATACCGATGCTGCAGCACTCCCACAGGCCATTTTTTAGAATTTCAAGAAAATGAAAATTGAGGTTATTACATTCATGTCCATCACAAGCATCCCACATATCATTAAATTTACTTTATTGATTAATTTTAAGATAAATAATATTATTTTTGTGCCATGTACTACAATAAAATAATTTTTTTAACAAAATGAAAATGATTTTTAATGATAAAATTGAATTAATTATTTTGGATGTCATAATTCGAGATATAGGCAAATATGAACGGTCCAAGGGAGTTGGTACGAGAGAGAGTTTGAATGAGGGAAACATTTTTAATATTTACTCTAGAATTATCAAATACGTCACTCGAGATCCTCACTTCGTTGTTCGTTTTAAATTGTCGCGATCGAGCCAACTCAATTCCTAGAAATAATCCAAAATTTTCAAATTATATAATATTTTTACACTTTCTAAATATTTAAAACCAATATGAATCTATAAATTATAAATAATTCTAAAGCTTTAAAGACTCTGTGGAATGTCATTCAACCATTTTTAGTGTTTTAATATCACATTGACTCTAATAAGCCTTGTTGATTTCAAATTGTCTGATTCACCTACCTATAGAAAATGACTACTCAAGCCGCCTTCAAATACCCATTAAGTCTGTGTTGTCTAGTTCACCCTTCTCTAAAGAGAGGGATCAGCCTAATCACCTCTAATCATCCACCAACTCCAAATCATTGATTCTCTCTATAATTTATTGAATATTCTCTCTATAATCCACAATGTAAGGTTATATCAACAAGTTAGAAATAGGAAAGTTAGATGCATGTGAAGTGAAGGCGGCTTGCGAGCCCGTTTAAATAAATTAAATATTAAAAAATAGGTTTTAGATGTAATAATTATTTAAAAATATTGCTTAAATTATAAAATATTTAAAAGTACTATACCAAACAATAACTTTTTAAAAGCAATTGTCCTATTACATTAATTTTATTGTACTTATTTGTCTAAAATAAAGTTGTTGTCGGCTTATTCAAAAGAAAAGAAAAAGAAAAAGCTTTAAGAGGATACCAGCTTCCTTCTTCTTCTCGGAACTCGATATCTAGTTGATCGGTAGAGAATGCTCCTGTTGTTGGCTCCGCCGCGGTCCGTGAATTTGTTTTGCAGGCGGATATCCGACCATTGTGAATCAAGTCGAGCCGGAGTACGTATGCTCGAGCCAAGTTCGAGCTCGTTTTCTAGGCTTGACTTGAGCTCTAGCTTAAGTTCGAGTTGTTAACTTTATAACGAGTCGATCTCGAGCTTGTCATGACTCGGGCTCCACCCTACCATTTACACTCCTATGCGAAGCTCTTGATCACTTTGTGTAGCATGTGCCGTCTATGCATAAGTAGGCATGACCGACAAAATATCCAACTTACGTGTCAATATTGGGACCGATACAGTCCTCTTCAATTAATGTGAGTTGTTGGCGTGGCATGATCGCCTTAACTTTATCCCGCTTACGTGGCATCGTTTAAGTGGACGGCATCATAGTTTCGCGGTAAGAAGCTTCTCAGGCTCACCCAATTATGCAAACCGCCACGCCAAAGAAATGTGAACGAAGCTTCTCTTGACACGTGTGTTAATTATACAAAGTTTACCACGTGGAGTTTGACTGCTGACAAATCGAGTTTGTTTTTTTCCCTATTGTTTGGTTGGTCAACCGCCGGCTATCTATTGAGCTCTAGCAATTTTTTTTATTCTGAAATGCAATTACAATAAATTGTGCACACATAAAAAAAAAAAAGCTTGAGAAATCAGTAATCCCAGGCCAATTGGTTCATTAGCTTAATCACTTGTTTCATATGTAGCAAGTCGGCTTGCGCCTTAGGAAATTGATTTCAATGAAATTAATGAATTTTGTTCAGCAAGTTCGTATGATTTCGGATTCCTTTGGGATATCTCTTTTATTATTTTCTAAAGTAATTTTTCAGTAAGAAAACTTTTTTAAAACATCAGCAAGTTTTTATTTTAGATGGTTTGATGAGGATGCTCAGGTGGATGAGTGGCTTTATCCTTAGAGATAGGATACGAAATGAGCATATACGTGAAAAGGTTGGAGTAGCTTTAGTAGAAGATAAGATTAGAGAGAGTCGCCTTAGATGGTTTGGTCACATAAAACGGCGGCCTTCCAATGACCCGATTAGGAGAGTAGAGGTATTAGATGTTCGAATCCCCTCTAGCTACTACTGCCTCGCCTCTTCAGTGGGGTAAGTGTGGGCCCGATGCAGGTGAGTGACCTCGTTAGATTCCGCCGAGGGATTAGTTACGCATCTAAGTGCTCCCTTTAGAGTGACAGCGAGTAGATACCCCCGTTCCAAAAAAGAAAAAAAATTACTAATGTGCATGCTGACTTTATTATCACAAAGGACAGGAGCTGAGCAACAAATGATAAGATTAAGACTTCATTTTAAACGGTTTTTTTATTACTTTTTAAAATAGTTTTTAATCACAAAAAAAAAAAAAGTTACTTAAAAAAAAAAGTAAGAAAGCTGTTTAAAACAAAGCCGATAATGTTGTCGAAGTTGACTTAGCCAAGTTAATTCACTAGCAGTAGCAAACAATGGGCAATACTCCGCTTCTGCTAAAGATAAGGAAGCAGTTTGATGCTTCTTTAATTACCTTCCAAGCAATAGATGAATCCTGAGGAAGACATAAGCTCCGTAATCGAGCGTCGTGTGTGCTTGGAAAATAAGCCCTGGCTGATTGTGGCTATGAGATATTTGAGGAAATCATAAGCTGCAGCAGAATGTGGAGCCTGGGGGTAGGAGAGATTATTCTTTGCGGATACCGGACGGGAGAATTGTTTGGTACCGCTTGGTACCGAGTGTTGATACCGCATGAGTGCGGTACATTTTTTGGGTGACGTGACGCATTTTTTGTTGGTCTCTAAATGACATCGATGAGGACTCGCACATAATAATTTTTTCCTGCGATAGAGCCAAAAATTAACTGAGCTTGTGCACTAAGAAAGTAATATCTGGTCAGAATAGAGTGAGGTCGACTAGTCTACCAACAAGTCGTTTGTGTTGTTATAAGGCGTTGAGGATGAGTTCATCATCATCTACATTAAAAATTTCTTTGTGATATATGGGTATTGTCGTTGGTTTGCATTCCAGGAACTTGCTTGTACACCACCCTCTCCCTTTGTTCTGTTTTCTCTCCCATCTGTGAAGAAAAATATAAACTTTTGTTGCTAAAAAGAGGCTAAGATGAACTACATTGAACCGAGTGTGGGCAATTTAAAAAATTTACCCTCATAAAAATGTTTTTTGCCCTATCTTAAAGAGTTTTGCTCGCAACAAGTTTCGACCAAACTTATACAGGCCCAACCACTCATTATTTCTCCTATCTTTTTCTTGTTTGTTGAATTGCTTCTTAGACTCTACCTCCTCTGCAACTCACTAAAAACACCCCATCAACCACCTGCACGTTTTTTAACACATGCCATCAACTTTGCTAATCCTTAAAAGTAAAGCAGGTTCCGTCCCTTCGGAATAATTGATTAAAAAAAAACATGTTAAGATTGGTCCAATTTTAGTTATGTTGATCCACAAGACATCACATCAATGTAAATTAGTTGTCTAGACAACTAATTTTAAGAAATGAATAAAAGAGATTCTTGTGAGCACTCTACCTCCATATCTCTACCTCTCCCTCTCCCTCTCATTTAAAAACACACCTACCTCCAAAAAACTCAACAAAATAATTTGTCCTTATAAAAAAATGATTTTATTTTGAGAAATTAAAAAAATAATGATTTTATTTTGGAGAAATTAAAATGAAAAAAGAGTATAAGAAGTTTTCTCCTTTAATTATAAATAAAAAATATTTAATTGGAACATAAAAATGTAATATTTAGGATACTTTCTTTGGGAAAATTAAATCTTTTGGGATTCAAGAGTGGAAGTAACCCAACAAGAAAGGCATGACTTGGCATGTTTGCATTGATTGTTAAGTTGGAAGACTTCAAGTCAATAAAGATGTCAAAAAGTTTGTTAAAACAACATTACGTTTCTTTCTTATATAACTAATTAAATTAAATATTATTTAATTGGCAATGTCTGTTTAATCTCTCGTAATCACATTAATTAAACGGATAAAGTTATGCAATCACTAGTTTGATTTTTATTTTTATTTGTTAGTTTAATAAAAATTTATTAGAAAAGCTATTGATAAAATATGATGCAAGTGTTTTTATGATAGAGTTTTGTGTACCAAAAAAATATAAAAGTCTAAATCAAATTAAAAAAATATGTCCTTGAGCCTGCTTGGGACAAGTTCAATTTTTATAAAGTTGATTATAAAATGACTGAGTAGCTATTTTAATTCTGAAAAATAGTTTTTCATCCTTTTTTAACTAATATTTTGCTTGTGTGTCTATTTATAGAGGACTTATAGGTTGTAATAAGAGTGAAAGAAATAAAGTTTTGAATTCAGCTCTCCCCCTCTCCCCTTCCCTCTCTCCCTCCTCTCTCAAGATCAAGAAGAGGAAGTGCTTCTTCCTCTCTAAAGAAATATCTCACATCTAGTATCAGAGCTAAGGGAGTAGCGATCTAGAGGTGGAGGAGAGGAGGTTTCTTGTCTAAAGAAATTGATTTAGATCAGGAAGAACACGATCGGGAGCAGGGACGGACACGGCCAAGAGGGGTTGGACTTGGCGGCGTGGCAGCATGCGTTGGAGTTGGGCCGGAAGAGGTGGCGGCCGGCCGGTTAGTTTATGAGCATCCGCGTGCGGGAGTCTTGATCATGAGGAGGTGGAGCCTCTGACTTTGGGATCAGATGCAAGGCACGCGATCTTGGCGGGGAGGCTTGGTTTGACTGGAGAAACCAGAGGTGGTTTCGTTCGCAGCTTTGTGTTAAGGAGCCTGAGATTGAATCTTGGAGGTGTGATCGATGGTTGGACAAAAGCGGGCTAAGCAGAAGCAGTTGCTAGCCCTTTGGCTGGAGACTTCTTGTGATGCCCCGAGATCTAACTTGGAAAGAATGTCAATCAATTTCACAACAATTTACCAGAGTTATCTATAAACCTTCAGTAAGCAATCTATCAAACATCTATAAAATTTAAACATCAATATTCAAGTCGATTCATATCTCAAAACATCATATACAATACTCAGGAACTAAACTATCAATACAAGTAGAGAAATCTATCCTGTCCTGAGTACAAAAGAATCATCTATCGATCAAAAGACAAAAAAAACCTGAAGATCTGGATCAATTCCTATCTCCTGCTCCCGAGCCCTGGATTTTCGTGTCATGTCAAATATTGGTTCTCCTAGCTTCTTTCTACCAATCATCATGAGTCGCCTCTAAACACTCCAATGACCCCACGTAATAATTTCTCATATTTAGGACAACTTATTACCTGATTTCTAAAATAATTTTTTGTACAAAAATTTTTTAGTTTAAAAATTAGTAAAAAAAGCTGCCCCAAACAAAACTCTTTCTAAAACTGTTTCCTTCAAAGTAAAATAACTTGGTTCTCCTAGCTTCTTTCTGCCAATCTAGCGACAATGTTGAGGCTGCCATAAAAATAGACTTCAAAAGGCGATGCCAAACTTGTCGCCACCCCTAACATAACATTTTTTTTAATTAAAGATTATTTATTTGGATAAATTTAAGATATAGATTTTTTTTTTGAATATATAAAATGACAAAAATTATGCATTGCAAAATTACAAAAATTATAAATACAAAACTAAAAAAAGAAACTTTTTTGCTTGTTATGATGCATTCAAAATGTAGAATAAAGAATCTATCTCTTTTCTTTATAGCAGGTCAAAATGATGGAGCACATTGAGAATGATAGTTTTATAGCAGGTCACAAGAGGCCTGTTGTAGCGAATGTGAGGATAGTGGCATGACAGAGGAGTACGGTTATAAACAAGTTGAGCTAAGCTAGAATCATACCGAACCCGAGCTTGACTCGTCTAATAGGGTAAGCACGAACTCAAGCTCAAGCTCAAAAAAATCGAACCCGAGCTTGACTCGTCTAAACAAGGTAAGCATGAACTCAAGCTCGAGCTCAAGTCAAACTTGTTTTTTGAGCTCAACCTCTACCTGTCAAAATAATTTTAAGCGTGAGCTCGACTCGACAAAATTTTAGCAAAAGTATCGTGGCATAAGCTTGATGGATGAGCACCAACGAAGTAATGGCTCATTGGAGAAGGTATCGACGACATGGCTTGTTAAAGAAGGCATTGCAACGGTAGCTCGCTATATAAGGTGTCAAAGGCAATGTTATGATGGTTCCAACGATGAAGAGCTTTGAAATTGTGGTGGTGAAGGAGAATAAAATAGGGAGTGGCAATGTGAGGCAAAACTAGAAAGAGAGGTGCAATTGCCAAAAACAACAACTTAGGTTATATTCAAAACGCCAAATCATAAACTAGAGAATTGTAATTTATGAAGGCCCCTAGTTCGCAATTCTACCCTGCTAGAGCAGCCCGATGAGCTAACAAGTGGAGTTTATTTTGACTCAAATTTGAGCTCGTTTCATTAACGAGCAATGAAATCGACTTGAGCTAAAATTCGAAGCTCGATATACTTGACTTATGAGCTCATTTACGAGATGAGCTCGAGCTTGCTCACAAGTTGGCCAGAAGCACAGCCTGGGCGGAAGGGGTTGCAGGATTTTAAAATTCTATTAATTCAAACGAATTTCTATTTCACTATGTTTTAGCTAGCTTGAGTATTTCAAAAATTGCAAAACTTTATTTCATTTTTTTTTCTTTTGTTTCTAACCAAACTTCAAAAACAATAAAATACATGCAAACAAAATACATAACACTTTGCATATATGCAAACAACCAATCCCTCACTAATTTATATATAGTTCACTCAACATAATCAACTCATAAAATATTTAATTGCCCATTACTATGATGCATCCCCATCACCATCTTCTTATAAAAAAAAAAAAAAAACATATGCCATTAACAATTCAATATAATTTTCCAAAATGTCCGCATGCATGTGCTGACAAACTAAACACGTACTTAAAGAATAATTAATTAATTAGATCTTCACATAATCTCATTAATGCATCATGTTAGCATCACTATTATGTTAAACAAATGATTATCAGTGCGTTAATCTTCTTAAATTTTCTGCAAATCGAAGGTATCCTATGTTGATTTCATGTGTGTGGCCTCTTCGACATGTAAAAACAGTTGGAATTCCAACTGATCTTGTCCCCTTCACTTTTCCATTCAAGAATTTTAATAATAATAATAATATTATTATTATTATTTTATGAAATTTATGCTCTTTCTTGTTTCATTTATTTCCTTTAAAAAAATTATTTCCTATTTTAAATAGTATTATTTATGAGATGAGGTGAGAAGCCTTCAATGCCTTATGATGCATAATATTAGTTATTAAAAGAGAATCATAAAATTAAGTTAGGAGTTACAGAGATGAAGATGCTCAGGTGGATGATTGGCTGAGTCTTATGAGCATAATGTGAAACATGTATATAAGTGAAAAGGTTGGAGTAACTCTTGTGACAGATAAACTTTGAGAGAGTTCTCTTAGATAGTTTGGTCAGCCTTCTGATGACCTAGTTAGAAGAGTAGATGTATTAGATTTAGCCTTCACCAAATTCGTCCCGGGCGACTAGCTCTCTGGACAGATTTCGTACAGACGGATCGTCCCGACTGCTCCAGGTTCGTACAGACGAAAATGGCAGATTTCTTCACAAATTTCTTCAGTTCGTCCAGTACTAAATCCAGTTCGTACAGACGAACTGCACTAAAAAAAATCAGCTTTTTGAAGGATTTTACACTTCTGCTACCATCAAGATCCAGAAATTCTTCAGACGTAAGAGGGCTGTTGAATTGGAATGATCAAGGATACATGAGCAGTTCAACCATACGTTCGGTGATCACTGTCAAAAGGCAGATCCAACTTGCTTGGGATGAAATCAAGATAGTAGACGATGGGGAGCCAAGAAGGTTCCGCGAGCTTGAGCAAGGCTTCGGCCGGCTATGGTGCGGATGGATCTTCCTAATCAAGGGAAGCCAGAGAGCGGCAAAGGAGCTGCATGTGCTTCTTGGTGGAGGTGGTGCCAGGAGAAGCCAGTTCAGGCGCTGGGTGCGGAGACATACATGCTGGAGGCGGAAGTACGGGCCGAAGTCGAGTTCGGACGTTGAACTTACGCGGTTTCGTTGCAAGACGGGCTTGGATCGAGCATCAAAATCTGAATCCGAGAAGTCGGCTGGACTGATTTGGCCGGGGATTGCAGGCTGCATTGATAGGGTAGCGAACCGACTGGAAGCATGCCTTTCATTTCTTGATTAAAGTTCGATCAAGATTTGAGGTAGAGTTTTTGGACTTCGGGTGGAGTCCGAGGGATAGAAGTGGAGTCGGCCTGTTCTTGAGGAGCAGTGCCGGGAGTGCGGGACGCTTGGAGGTGCGAGGTCGTGCGGCGCACGAGGAGGTCGCATATGAGCGCAGGGCACTAGTGAAAGACATGCAGAGCACTGGTCGGATGCGGCAGTGCAGGGCGTGGGATTGTGACGAGCAGAGCGTGGGTGAAGGCGCAGGGCTTGGTGCAGGGGTGGATACGTGCAGGATGTGGTTGGAGTCAGACCGCATGAGTGCAAGGCGCGGGCGCGAGTTAGAGGCGTAGGACGCGAGCTGGAGGCGCATGTCGCGGGCATGAGGCACAGGGTGCAGGTGGGTGCATAGGACGCGGAAAAATAAGAAACATATGGTGCGTGATGTTGACCGTCCGATGGACGCTATTGGCGGGGAAGACCGAAAAGGCTGTTCTTTGCGAATAGTAGTTATCTTTTCTTTTGTGTGTAAATTTATGATTAATGTGGAGAATTGTTAAATATTGGTCCTAGATTTGGGTTGTTTTTATGGCTTGTATGATCAATAGAGTAGCTAGTTGTGTAGCTTGTTATGTTGCTTTTGTGCCTATTTATAGGGATTAGGGGCCTTATAGGTTGTAATAAGAGTGAAAGAAATAAACTAATAAAGTTTTGAATTCAGCTCTACCCCTCTCCCCCTCTCCCCTTCCCTCTCTCCCTCCTCTCTCAAGATCAAGATGAGGAAGTGTTTCTTCCTCTCTAAAGCAAGATCTCACACTACCAATCTAACGATAATATTGAGGCTTCCATAAAAATAGGCTTCAAAAGGATATGCCAAACTTGTCGCCACCCCTAACATAACATTTTTTTTAATTAAAGATTATTTATTTGGATAAATTTAAGATATATATTTTTTTGAATATATAAAATGACCAAAATATATGCATTTCAAAATTACAAAAATTATAAATACAAAACTAAAAAAAAGAAACTTTTTTGCTTGTTATGATGCATTCAAATGTAGAATAAAGAATCTCTCTTTTTTCTTTATAGCAGGTCAAAATGATGGAGCACATTCAGAATGATAGTTTTATAGCAGGTCACAAGAGGCGTGTTGTAGTGAATGTGAGGATAGTGGCATGAGAGAAGAGTACGGTTATAAACAAGTTGAGCTACGCTATAAACATATCGAATTCGAATTTGACTTGTCTAATTGGGTAAGCACGAACTCAAGCTCGAGCTCAAAAAAATTGAATCCGAGCTTGACTCATCTAAGAAAGCACGAACTCAAGCTCGAGCTCAAGTCAAGCTTGTTTTTTGAGCTCTACCTGTCAAAATAATTTTTAAATTTTAAGCTTGAACTCGACTCGATAACTTGTTAGCAAAGTATCGCGACATGAGCTTGATGGATAAGCACCAACGAAGTAATGGCTCATTGGAGAAGGTATCGATGACATGGCTTGTCAAAGAAGGCATTGCAACGGTAGCTCGCTATATAAGGTGTCAAAGGCAATGTTATGATGGTTCCAACGGTGAAAAACTTTGAAATTGTGGTGGTGAAGGAGAAGAAGGCAGTGGCAATGTGAGGCAAACATGGCAAGAGAGGTGCAATTGCCAAAAACAACAACCTAGGTTATATTCAAAACGCCAAATCATAAACTAGAGAATTGTAATTTATGAAGGCCCCTAGTTCGCAATTCTACCCTGCTAGAGCAGCCCGATGAGCTAACAAGTGGAGTTTATTTTGACTCAAATTCGAGCTCGTTTCATTAACGAGCAATGAAATCGACTTGAGCTAAAATTCGAAGCTCGATATACTTGACTTATGAGCTCATTTACGAGATGAGCTCGAGCTTGCTCACAAGTTGGCCAGAAGCACAGCCTGGGCGCAAGGGGTTGCAGGATTTTAAAATTCTATTAATTCAAACGAATTTCTATTTCACTATGTTTTTGCTGGCTTGAGTATTTCAAAAATTGCAAAACTTTATTTCATTTTTTTTTTATTTTGTTTCTAACCAAACTTCAAAAATAATAAAATACATGCAAACAAAATACATGTATAGTTCACTCAGCATAATCAACTCATAGAATATTTAATTCCCCATTACTATGATGCATCCCCATCCCCATCTTATATATATATATATATATAAACATATACCATTAACAATTCAATATAATTTTTCATAATGTCCACATGTGCTGACAAACTAAAGACGTACTAAGAGAATAATTAATTAATTAGATCTTCACATAATCTCATTAATGCATTGTGGACCTCCGAAGGAGCACCGCTCGCGGGGGTTCGAACGCAGAGGGTACGGCCGCACTATCCCTGTGGGACAAAACGATCGTAGGCCTCTACACTCGACACGAACGGGTCGATGGGAGGGCAGATTGGATCGCGCATACAACTGACCATTGGGGATAGATGCTGTCGCCAGCACACCCCGATGGGTAGCAATATACACGACCTAGTCACGGGTTTCCCCCACCCGATACGAGAGATCGAGTGGGGTAAAGTAGATTGCGGGGCCAAGTTTCCCACGGGCGCAAGCCCCCATGGTTAATTACATCCCGGGCCGGAGCCCGAGAAAACTCTCGATTAAGGATCATACATTATCTTTTCCAAATTGGGATTAGCACAAGGGTATAGACTAGGAAATCCTACTCAAAAGGAAACATCGAGATTTACATACTCTTATATGTCGATGACATACTGATCACAGGGAATAACACACTCAAGATCTCAACACTCATTTCCAAACTTCAGCTGAAATTTTCTCTTAAAGAACTCGGTCTGATCTCATTTTTCCTAGGCATTCATGTATCTCACACAGCCAATGGCTACTTTCTCAGTCAGGAACAATATGCCCAAGATGTACTACAAGCAGCCGGTCTTCTCCAGACCAAACCTGCCCAGACTCCAATGGCTGTTAAGCCACTTTCGAACCACAGTACATTTCTTGATCTGGATCCTGTCCAATACCGCAAACTAGCAGGGAGTTTACAATACCTAACAATTAGGAGACCCGACATTGCATTTGCCACTAATGTAGTATGTCAGCACATGCATCAACCAACCGGTAAGGACTTCAACAATCTCAAACGCCTTCTCCGATATATCCAAGGGACACAACAATACGGTCTCCCAATCACAAAAGGTACTCTTCAACTTCACTCATTCTCAGATTCCGACTGGGCTACAGACTCTCTAGACCGCAAATCCATTTCTGGATTCTGTACATATCTCGGCAATTCCTTAATCTCTTGGCATGTTAAGAAACAAAACACTGTTGCCAAATCCTCCACTGAAGCAGAATATCGATCCCTGGCATCTGCAACATCAGACATCATTTGGCTCAGACGAGTACTACAGGACTTTCGGGGTCTATCCCCCACACCCACTATTCTTTCCTGTGACAATAGCTCGGCATTAGCACTGGCAAACAATTCAGTCTTCCATGCGAGAACAAAGCATATTGAAATTGACTTTCACTTTATCCGGGATCGAATTCTCTCCAAAGAAGTTGAAGTTCAATATCTAAATACCTTGGAGCAACCTGCGGATACCTCGATTCAAAACACTACGAGCCAAACTAACGATTCAATTACATGAATCATAAGTTTGCGGGGGGCTGTTGACTAACAGAATATTCCAGGAATCATTATATCTGCTCCAGCACCGCTTACAGGAAATCATTTCTGAACGTGGTCACTAAGCCTGCCGCGCCAGTCTGAGATCACCAACGGCTTGTCTCCTCTCTGGCAGCTAACCAACTCATATTCTACCTTAATATATACCTGCGTACTGTAGAGCTTTACACTTACAATGAGTTAATGAAGAATATGAGCTCATACACCTTTTCCTTCCCTGTCTCTGTTTTCTCTTCTTCTACCTAACATTGTTTTGCAGGAATCTTCAATTTCTTCACATTTAGTTCTAATATTCTCTTTCATGCTTTTCATGATTGTTTAATTACATTTTTTTCCTTTATTTTTCTTGTTTAATTTTTTTTTAAAAAACTTGTCGTAATAAATAGATATATAATAATTTTTTTAAATATTTAATTATTTTTCTGTTGTATTTTGCCCCCTCTCAAAATTCAAGCTGGTTCCCCCTGCTTGTGGCTCAATTTAAAGTTAGGCAGAGGGCTTACACTGCTGTCAATGTGATAAATAAGAGCGCGCGAGATCGAAGATACACTGCGTTTGTTTGGGAGTGAGAGAAAGATTCAGTTCAGTAACCAAATTCCAAAGCCAGATCCTGGATAAAAGGTTTGGTCGCGGTCCGGCTCGGACGGGATCCGTCCCCGTCGGGTCGGGTCGTGACAGGGACCAAGGTGACGGATTTGCTCTGTTTTTTTTTTTTTGGAAATTACTGATTTGCTCTGTTATTCCTTTCAGTGTGATTCTTATAGGACACCTGAAATTCGGTAATGTTATTTCGTTTAATTCGACATCATATTGTATCTCTTCATCTCTCTCTAGATTACGCAACCTGCCTTCCCTTTTTTTGTACCTGATTTTATTCTTACTCCTTCAGCTTGAGTGAGATTTTCATGGCTATCTGTCTGGTTACATGTGATAAATTTCCTTCTTTTTTGTGTTTTTGCTTGAAATCACTTAAAGCTGAAAAAAAAACTGAGTTTGCAGTGTCAGTTTCCCGACATTCTCTCAGTTCTTCCTGTTTTTTGCGAGGATTTGAGAGGTCTCCCACTTTTTCCGCCTTTGATCATCAGAGGCCTTTCCTTTTACCAAAGGTTGGATTTTTCATCTGATTGGGTTTAAACTGCATTAGTTCTAAGCTTGTGCCCCTTTTTGTAGTTATAATGGCGTTTTCTCCTTCTGGATTTTTGCATTCACAAGGGCCTTTTCTATGTCTTTCAAGTGCTTTCGTTACCTCCGAGTTTGGATCTAGGTTTCCCTCCACTTGCCAAGATTCTTTCTGCAGTAGTTGTTTTTTGTCCCCCTAATCTCTTATGCTTCAGTTACAAAGATGCCTCTTTTTTGCAGTTTAAGCTTCTCATTTCCTCACTCCAAGATGCTATTGTCTCTTTGCTTTGCAGATGATTTGATTACAGAGTTGGAGGAATTTGGTTCTGCTTTCCGCCATTATAGCTGACAAAACAAAAGAGGAGTAAAATAGGTACAAAAGAATTTGAACGAGGAGGAAAGAGGGGAGATTAAAAAAAAAAAGATAAGAAATTCCAAGTTGACGGTGCTGTTAGCTCAATGCTTGTAGTTGTTTCTGCTCTTCTTACTAGTTTACGAATGTAGAGAAGTTGCTGTCCCTTTTGTCTCCGGACTCTGTGGGCTTTGTCTCTGGGCGGGGAAACATCAATCGCTTATACCAAGGAAATAGTTGAATTCAATGCCCGTTTAAACCCTAAAAATCAAACCTTTCTTACTCGTGCGGAAATATTGTAGTTCTATCTCTTTCTCCTTTCTTCAGCCTATGTATAGGCTAAAGATTCCATCTTTTTAATCAGTCAGGGCTCCATTGTCTTGTCAAACTCCAATTGATAGCCTTATCATTTTTCTTATGGTTGCTTCCAGTTTGTTTTTTTGTTATGGTATGAGCCGTGAGGAGGTGGTGAAGGCTTAAGGTCACAAAATTTTCTTCAAATATGAAATACATGAAGCTTGGAACCAAGCCTGATGCCTTTCAGTCCGATGGGGAAAATATCAGGTATGACTCTATAACCTTTTTAAAAGAGTTTCTGTGTTTTTTTCTTTGGTGGTTGTAGTTCTGTTCTTTGTGTTACATCATCTTTTTCTAGCTATTGCTAACTGTTTTCCTGTTTGTGCTCCATTTCATTACACGGGAGTTGTCACCTTGGATGGAGAAATTATTAGGTGAAGGCACCGGAGGGAGAGAACAGTCCGGTTTTCTCTCTGTCTACTATAAAAGCGCATTTACTATAGCAACAGCGCTTTGACCGCGGTTTCATTGTAGACAGAGAGAAAACCGGATGATTCTCTCTGTCCGGTGTCCGCACCTAATAATTTACCCCTTGGATGACCAATGAGTAAACTAGTATTTATTGATAATGCATGTGCAGTTATTATTCAAAATTTTTAGATTTTTTTTGGCTTCAGAGCACATAGGAAAGGCAAATAAAAAATCAAGTTTTTTTTTTTAATTATTTAGATTATTTTTTTATCGATGACTTAGGGCCCATTTGGTTGCTTGAAATTTGAGAAGATGTATTGAAAAAATATGAAATTTGCTAGATTTCATCATTTACTTTGATTTAGCAGGAAATCAATATTTGGTTTAAACTCAATAAGCTCCTTTAAAACTCTTTCAAATGTTATGATCTCATTTACACATTCGAAATAGGTGAAACTAAGTTAAATTAAATCCTCATTTTCTATCAATAAGCAACCAATTCAAACTTCATTTGGAACAATTTTTTTACTGTTTCCTAAAGCATTAAAAAGCTCAAACAAAGCGTAAGTCCATCCTTCAATTTACTCATACAAAATAAGTTATTACTTTTGTTATTGTGTTGATGATTCCATGAGATTTGCAATTATTGCTGTCAAAAACTATGTTTATAATACAACTAGACAAGTTGTAATATGGCCTTCCTTTTGTTCTTAGTATATGGATTTAATCAAAAAGAAAATGATCGAGTACTTGTATTTATATTCATATAGTGAGATTCTGGTGTCTTAATATAATTATGAAGACCTTATGGCTCCATTATGTAGTTTTCACATGTCATATGTGCCAGCTTGCTGATTACCTTATTTTCTGTTTATATCTTTGTTCTGCAAAATTGTTTTTCCTTCTAACTTTTTCTGGCTTATAATAAGAGATCCAAGCAGTTATTAAATTCATCTTTCATTAGGCTTGTTCTTGCACGTTGTTTTATTGTACATAAACGTGTTTTCTGTGCTGCTATAGGGCTATCCCATGTTTTTTTTTTAAATCTTATTTACTTCTTACTTTTATGGTAATAATCAGAAATGATATTGTAAATATTTTTGTCTGCAGGTTTGCTGCAACTGAGCTGGAAACAGACATTATTGTTAATGTGGGTGATGTGAAGTTTTACCTACACAAGGTATTGTTGTTCTTTGTTTGAAAACTTTATTCATTTGATGCTCTTTGTAGTGACTGAACTCCATTAAATAGGGGGTGTCCAACGAGTCAGGTTTGGGTCTTATTTGAAATTGACCTGATCCGAATCCAACCTGTTTAATAAATGGGTTAACAAAGTGAACACGATCCCAATAGGGCTGTAAGTGAGCCGAGCCCGCTCGAGCTTGACTTCTTTATGGGGTCACGAGCCGAGCTTATCGAGCTCACGTGTCTAGCTCGAGCTCGAACTGGAGCTCATTGAGTAAACAATCTCGAGTTCGAGCTTGTTGAGTCTCGACTCGTGAGCTCGTGAGCCGGCTCGAAAACAATATTTCGAGCTAATATTTTTTATTATTAATATTTTGATTACACTTAAAAGTAATAAATTAAGTTTTAGAACAATTAAGTTCGACAACAGTATTCTTGGCTCGAGCTAATAAATGCTAATTCAAAAAAAATTAAATTTTAGAAAAATTATGTTAAAATCTTCAACAGCAAGAAAATTCAAACAAATTCAAAAGTTTTCTCTCAAATATCAATGCTAATAAATGTTGCAACCTTCTTTTCTCCAGAAGCAGCAGCTTCTATTCTCCTCTTGTGCTAAAACCAAGTGGTAAAACTGGGCGGTAAAACAAAAATCCGGCAGGAAAACCGGATGAGAGGCTCGATAATCTCATTACATTATTGCGAGTCGAGCTTGAGCTCGACTCTAGTTCGAGCTCTAGTTCAAGGTCAATATATGACTCGATAGTCGAGCTCTAACACCCCTTGACTCGAGCTCGACTCGACTTGTTTGCACTCCTAGATCTCAACCTACTAACAATTAATCCTAACCTGCTAATCCATTTTTATCAAAAAAATTTATTACTAAAATTTTTGTACTAAAAAACTTCTTTAAAAAGCAGTAAGAAAGTCGTCCTAAATGAAGCCTATGTCATAATAGTATGATTATGGCTAAGAAAGGTAAATTTTGTCTAAATAATCTATAAGCACAACTTTTTTTGGATGGATTTGAATGTTTGGCTACAAAGAAAATAGAAACATTTAACTTTCGTAAGGCGAAATTGTAACGTTTGAGATGGATATGTTGGAAAATGTGAAAGTGTTAATATCAAAATTATTTTGTCAAAGCAAATTTAGATGGTTTGAGCATGTTGGAAAGTGTGAAAGAAGGGAAATAAAATTATTGTTGACAGGCATTTGAAAGCAAAGAGTACTAAATGAATGGATGTAGCTGAAATATGTCATGATATATTTGAATAAAACTAGAATTACCATCATTTGCTTTCCTATAGAATGAAAGGATTGATTAAGGGGTCCCTATATTACTATGATAAAGCTAATCATAATGATGTATATAGTAGCAGTCCCATTTTTTATTCTTCAGAAATTAGATGAAGTTTTATCTAAACAATTATTTACTTAGCAAATGGTAACTAATTTGCATTTTTAAAAAATTTATTGACCACCTGTATGCAGTTTCCACTGTTGTCCAAGAGCCTTAGATTGCAGAGGTTGATAGCAACTATTGATGAGGAAAGAAGCTATGAGATTGCCATTCCTGATATCCCTGGTGGCTCTGCAGCCTTTGAGGTTTGTGCCAAATTCTGCTATGGCATGATCTTCACCCTCAATGCATACAATGTGGTTTCAGCTCGCTGTGCCGCCGAGCACCTTGAAATGCTTGAAACTGTTGAGAAAGGGAACATGATTCATAAGATAGATGTCTTTCTGAATTCCAGTATTTTGCGCAGCTGGAAAGACTCCATCATAACTCTCCAAACTACAAAGATTCTACAACCTTGGACTGAAGAATTGAAAATTGTTCACTGTTGCATAGAGTCAATAGCTTCTAAGGCTTCCATTGATCCTGCAGAAGTGAAATGGTCTTATACTAATAATAGAAAGAAACTTCCATTTTCAGATGTGATGAAGAAGCAGTCTGTGCCCCAAGATTGGTGGGTTGAGGATCTCTGTGAACTTGAGATTGAATTCTACAAGCAGGTTATAATTGCGATAAAATCGAAGGGGCTAGCTTCTAGTAAAGTAGTTGGAGAATCTTTAAAGGCTTATGCTTACATAAGACTTCCTGGCTTCAGTAACAGTCATGGAGGTGATTTAACAAAGCACCAGACCTTGCTGGAAACCATTGTTTGGCTGTTTCCTCCTGATTCAGATTCAGTTTCTTGCAGTTTTCTGCTGAAATTGTTGAAAGTAGAAAGCTTTCTTGATTGTGGTGAGAATTGCAAGAAAGAACTGATTAAAAGAATAGGATACCAGTTGCAGGATGCATCAGTGGCTGATCTATTAATTCCTGCTCCAGTAGGCGAGAGCACACTATATGACATAGAGACTGTTCTTAGCAATATTGGCAGAGTTCTTGATGCGAGAGCACATTAGCTCTCAGAAGACTTCAAAAGAGCTTCAGAAAAGCACTAGTTCTGCTTCAGAGACTAGCAGATCAAAAGTAGCTGTAGCGAATTTGGTCGATGGGTACCTTGCTGAGGTCGCAAAAGATCCTAATCTACCCCTTTCAAAGTTTATCAAACTAGCTGAGATGGCATCAGGATCCTCACGGCTATCTCACAATCAACTTTATCATGCTATCGACATGTTCTTGAAGGTAAGCCTCCAACATTCTGTGATAAAACCAATCACTTGGACTTTGCAAACGATCAAGCTGAAATCTTTACATATTAAGAATTGAATCGGGCATTCAAGTCATAGTCGTTGTTGATCATGGCATGCATCTTCATTTGCATACAAATCATAAAATAAACATTGTGAAAAGTTATGATTCATTTTTGTCAGTTTTTTTTCATCTAATTGTGTCTCTCTTCTGATGAAATAGGAGCATCCAGGCCTAAAAAAATTTGAGAAGAAGAAGATTTGCAGTCTTTTGGACTGCAATAAGCTTTCTCATGATACCTGCATCCATGCAGCTCAGAATGATCACCTCCCTCTAAGAATAGTAGTGCAGATTCTATATTTCGAGCAATTGAGGCAGTTTGCCATAGGTAGCTGCGGCACTAATCTTCCATCTGGAAGGGCTCAGTCGCTGGTTCATCAGGAGAACAGATCAGTATCCTATGCAAGTTCCAGGTCTGCCGCATCCTCAAATACTGAGGATGAATTGAATGGCGTCTCAATCAAACCTGTGAAGCTTGAAGCGAGTGGAGAGAATGGCGATGACAAGAGCAGTGAAAAAGTAAAGGGAGGTCTGATGCCAAAGAGAATAATAAGCAATCTGTGGTCAGGCAAGGTGCAAGTTGGTGAGAGTAGTAGTTCCGGGACGCCGGAGAGCATTGTTTCAATGAACCCTAATGAGGCAAGGTCGACTCCATCAAGGCATTCAAGGCAATCCGTTTCATAGCAGATTTTTATGAAAAAGCTTGGGAATTTAAGGGTTCTTCCCTCATGATCTTATGCTTCATAAGGGCATCTCCAACCGAAAATGTCATTTTTCACTCCAAAATGCAGGGAAATCAAAAAATGCCGTATTTCATCTCCAATCCAACGTCATTTTGCCGCTAAAATGGTCGTTTTCGTTCGCGCCTTTCTTCCCAAGCTGTTCGGTAGAGAGAAAAAAATGCCGCAGATGAACAGTGCGACGCCAATATTGGCGTCGCACTGTTCATCCGCGATCAAATGGCGTCAAAAATGGAGATCGGTTGGAGCAAAGCAAGAACGGCAAACAAGTATTTGCCGTTCGGTTGGAGATGCCCTAAGCTCGTGAATTTTGGAGGTTTAGGACTGACAGGACTCTGTAGATAGAGTAATGGGGATCTTTTGCTGGCCATAGTGCTGATTTAGGTTTCGTTTGAGATGACTTTCTTACTGCTTTTTAAAAGTAACTTTTTAGTACAAAAATTTTAATTTTTAAACTAGAAAGCTGCTTTAAGAGTCATAAGAAAGCCATCCCAAACGAAGCCTTAGGCTTCGTTTGGAACGGGTTTCTTATTGCTTCTTAAAACAGTTTTCTAGTATACAACAACAACATCATGTCTTTAATTTTTATACTAGAAAACTATTTTAAAAAACAATAATTTGGGACTAGAAAGCTTTTTAAAACAACTTTTTAGTACAAGAAATAAAATTTTTGTACTAGAAAGCTGCTTTCAAAAACAATAAAAAAATCATCTCAAACGAAACCTTAGTAATGCTAATGGGCAAATTCAGCTTTACCATCATAGTCTAATATGATACTAATTAAAGGTTTATTATTTAAGTCACTTCACAATAACAAAGTTCACTTAACTTCATTAACATAATTAAACAAGCCATAATTGTGGTTTAGGCATGTAATTAGTCTTCTTTATCTTTGCTTAGGTTCTGAGTGATTGGAAGGTCTCCATCGTAGGAGCATCGAAGAACATCTGGAAGCTTCTTCACAACCCTTGGCCCCACCGGCACCCTCCCAGATTTTGGCCGAATATCCTGTGCAATCATTGGACAATAATACAATAAATTAATGTTTTCTAAATTATATATAACAAAAATCTATATTCTACAGAGTCAGCAGGTGAGAAGCAAAACCTTCATGCATTGAAAGTGTATATATTTGCATTTTTTTAAAATCAGAAAATAACTTTAAAAACAGTGAAAAAATTGTCCCAAATGAAACCTTAATATTCATTTTACCATTCATTAATAATCTTTCATTGTTTATGTGGTAAATAATTATTATTTTTACAAAGACAAATGGGAAATTCAAATTCGAATGGACTCGTTTGTAATGAAAAAATGATAATGATAATTATAATTCAAATAATAATTGATTCCTTGTTTAAGAAATTTAAATATTTATAATATATTTATACTTTAACTTCTGAATGTAATGTATTTTAATTATATTTTATAGTAATAATTTTTGAACGAGCTAGCTCACGAGCTAATAAGTTGAGTTAATGCTGGCTCAAGTTTGATCAGTTGGCTCGTTGAGTTCGGCACACGAGTCATTTATTGAGTTAAGTTACAGCCAGGTCATCAGTCAACTTAACTCACTTATGCCTTTGTTTACATGAAATCAAACTAAGCCCATAAGTCTTTAGGAATTCGATGCGGAATAAGAAATTTTTTTAAGAACATTATAATAATGGCTTAAAAATCTCCTAATTTGTGCTAATTGGTATCATTCAAAATATTATATAAAATATTAATTTTAATATAAATTAAAATATTTTATATCGAAATATTCATACATAAAATTTTGTGCTAAATTAATATACTATTTCATTAACAGTTATCTCTGATCAAATAGGGGTAATTTATTTTCGCAATTCCATTTGCTATTTGTTCATAAACAGCGCGTGATTGCACGCACAGAGACACAGTTAGGGGAGAGAGAGGAAGAGCAGACCTGATCGAAAATGGCGGTGGGGATAGCAATGGTGGCGACGGCATTGGGAACGTCTACGATGCTGGAGAGGCGGCCCTCACAGGGGCAGCAGGAGAGGAGGAGGTAAGCCTGCTCCTTGGAGTAGCCGAATTTGGAGAGGTAGTCAATGGCGTTCAGCACGGCGCGCTTGTAGGCCACTGTGGCGTCCATGAAATGCTGCCGCCCGCTCTCGTCCACGCTTATGCCCTCGAACACCAGCCACTCTGAGAATCGCGGCTCCACTGGCCCAATCTCGAAGATAGGGTTTACGTGCAGCTCGGTTGGCCCCATTGGGGTTAGGTATTCCTTCATCCCGCCCCTTATGATCTCGCACCTCAAAGAAAAATTTAGAAAAGTTTAGGTTTGGATATTTGATTGACAATGTATTTGCGATTGCCCTATGCAATATATACGTCATTGGTTTTTTAACATTGCTCAGTGAATTTGTTTAAATATTGTTAAAGGATATTTCTTTGCTGGATATGGGACAAAGCGTTGTTTGCAAGTGTAAAGAAATGATAATCAGGATATGGGAACTGAAAGGTTTTAGGACTCAAAAATCAGAGATGATCAAGATACTCAAGACTTGATTAATGGTTAATGGTTAAGGCCTGTCGCGACATACAGAACTCCAAATGTTTATGCCCAGCCTACATTCAACGTGGGGTTAGTCGGACCCGTTAATGTGCAATGAGGATCAGCATTTTAGTTACAAAATAGTATTTCAGAGCATGTCCTTAGGGTTCTAATTTTATTTTAGCATGCTTATTTGCCTAAGAAAGCTGTGAAGGTGAAGGAAAGTTGGTGCTTTCCTTTCCATTGATTTTTCCACTTGTTACTACAGAAAATCTTAAATTCCTGCTTCCTCCATTTCATTTTTTTCTTTACCTTTTTCATTTGACAAGTATATGCCCTTAATATATCGAAGAAGCATTTACTGTATCTAATGATCTACAGGCTTTCAAATATCTAGAGAATGTGTAAAGATGAAAAAAAAAATCAATTATAATGTGATCATCTTTTATAATATGAATACTACTGCTTTTCCTATTGTGATCTCTAAGGTGCATTCGGGCGTCTTAATGTGTATCCTAAGAGCACTAGTTGATGATACTCTTTCCTTTTTTTTAGATATCCACAGTTAGTTTTTAAGTTTAAGAAAGTGGCAATTTCGTAGAAATGGAGAAGTATGATATTCATTTTTTGGCTCTAAAGAGAGAACCTTTCATTTAATTAAGAATTATTATATGAAGACAAGCCATTTTTTGTTTTTTTTTAGTTGAAGGTCATTTTTGTTGTTTCTTGTCAAGAAACTTATAACTTTTCATCCCGAGCAAAGATCACTAAGTGTGAGAAAGCCATATTTTCTCTCTTCTCAAAGAAACCTCGAGTGAAAAAAATGGAGGCTATGGAATTCCTTCACTTTCTTTCATGGGTACAAATTATTTTCCTTGATGGTCATGGTTTTTTTCACAAAGATTTCCTACTTTTTTTTTTGGTTGGAGAAAATGATCCTACTAAAATTAGGAATACAGAATATTTACATAAGAAAATTATGGATTAAATGTAATCTAATACATATGATCCTTGAATAATATATAAAAATGAATCTACTTATTTCATTACTTGAAGGATTTTTCAAGGAAGTTGTGACTTCAACTTTATTTACAAAGAAAAGTACCATTTGATGTTTGAGGATAGGTTATAGGTGGCTAGAGGAAACGACCATGTAAAATTTACTGCCTTTCTATCACCCAATATTGCAATAATTAGAGGGTTGGGAGGTAGGGGAGGGCTACCCTGCTCTTCTTTTCACAGAGAAATACTGAAGATTTCTCAGTGCTTTCTTAGTTAGTGTACTTATGTTTGTAAAAAAGAATTTACATCTAATCCATATCATGGGTTGGGTTTAGCATTGGCTTGTCCAACCAATCCTTAAATATTATTTTAAAGGTCAAAGTCTAGAAATTGGTCTAAAAATGATGTTTTGAAAAGCATCTTGGTTTTGTAAAAAATAATAATAATAAGAATAAAGCATCTTTATTGTATAATGGTTGTCAAATGCTACAGATTTTTGGGTTTAAATGTTTAATTTGTCATGAGGAATTCATAGTATGGACTCTTCATGTTATCTATGGTGGCTTAATTTATTGTTTTTATGCCATATTTTAGGATAAATGCTAGAAAAAATGTTACCTTTAATAAATCAAGAAGTGCAATACTTACTTGAGTTCTAGGAATCCGCTCATCTCTATTGCTCCACAAAGTGAAATTTCACCATCACCTTGAGAGAAGTGCATGTCGCCTGCACTAAGGTTTGCACCTTCAACAAAAACTGGAAGATATATTTTTGATCCAGTACTTAGATTTTTTATGTCACAGTTTCCTCCATTTTCCCTTCCAGGTACTGTTCTTGCAGCCTCAGTTGCAACCTTCTCCCATTCAGACGTTCCTTCATTAATCTACAATTCAGAGGATAATGAACTTGACAATTTGATCTAATTTTGATTTTAGCATGATTCTGTTAATGCGCGTTTTTTAAAGGCAATCAAACCGTACCCAGATAATTATTCACATCATATGACAAGGCTTTGATTTTCTGTGCACTTTTAATACCTTTATACAAAGTAGAATGATAGGAAACACTTGAAGATCTCAAGTGAAACCTAACGATCTTGACGAAATTAGCAAGAATACTCAACAAGTAGATAAAAAATCAAAGACAAACAACCCACTTTATTGAGAAAAATAAACTAACTAAAGAAAAACAAACAAGATACAAGTGATACTCAATTCGAGAGGAGGATCGATCTCTCCCGATTCTCTAGATGCCGCTAGAGCCCAAAAGAAACCTAAACCTAAGAGATTTCAAATTTCAGCCAAATTCAAGATTCTCTAATCCTAGGAAAACCAATTATTTAATGCATAGTTGCTTACAATTCAAAAGGAAATCTCTAAACGGTCCCTCTGTACGAGCCTCCTGAGCTGTTGCCTCCCGTTTCTCCCTAGATGCCTCTGATCTTCCACCAACTGAGCTAGCTCTATAGCCTCTCCCAAGTTACGAGGCCTCATCACTCTAACTGCTGCCTGAATCTCTAGTTTCAGTCCCTTCATGAAGTTCCCCTCTAACATAATCTTAAAAAGTCGGTCAAATTGGCTAGCAAGATATTCGAACCTCTCTCGGTACTCTATCACAAAATTATCTTGTGTCAAAGCTAAGAACTACTCGTAAAAGTCTCATCCCTTGCCAGTTCGGAATCATTCTAATAGGCAATCCTTGAACTCCCTCCAACTCCGTATAGGTCGCCGCATGTCCTTACACTGGTACCAAGCCAAAGCCTTCCCTTCTAAACATAGTCTAGCTGCCGTCAGTCTCTCCTCCTCTGTCAACCTGTTGATAGTAAAGTACATTTCCACCCTGTAGATCAACCCATGTGCATCCTCTCCCTAAAAAATAGGCATCTATAGTTTCCTTACTCTCAGATCTCCTCCGTTAACCCTGCTTCCTTAACAATTTTCCATTCCCCAAGGGGGTGGTCCCCCCCCCCCGCAATTATGTCAATCATCCCTTCTCCGCTCGCACCCAAACCTTTCATCACAAACCCGCCTCCTCCCTTCTAATTCAGAACCCCTTCGATCATATTCAACCCCTCTCCTTTAAAATTCGGCACCTCTTCGATCATAATCAAGTCCTCACCTTTCAAATTTAGCCCCTCTCCTTTCAAATTCAACATCCCTCCATTCATGCCCAACCCTCTCATGCCTCTCCACATACCTTCTACCGGATTCCTCCTTAGGAATAGGCCCTAGGGGAGGCATTTTTTCTGTTCCCTCTAAAATCTTCCCCTCTTGCTCTTCCCTTCTTCTGATTGGCTTAGGATTTTTCCCACTTCCTTGGCTATCAACACCTTCCCTCATCTCCGATGGCTGTTGGTTTGACCCTCAAGCACTTTTTTCAACATCTCCTCCAAGATGGAAAATTTTGATTCGAACTTAATTTCGAATCGAACTTATCATGGATGGCTGAAACATCCTTTTTTAAATCTGAAACTTGAGTTTGGAGATCTGAAATTTCAAATTTTATTTGTCCAATCTCTCCCTTTCAATACTTCTACTTTTCTTCCAACCATAAGTCTTTGTACCTATGTTAGGCTTGAAAATTAAGATTTCCACAACAAAAACAGCAAAAACAGTGGTTCGAAGAAGAAAAACTGCTGCATGAATCAACCCAAACAGCCCCGAACACTGCTTAGACTCGAAAATTCGGATTTCTACCACAAAAACAGCGGTCTGATGGAGAAAAAACTGCTGCAGGAATCAGCCCAAACAGCCCCGGACACTGCTTTGATACCAATTTAATAGGAAACACTTGAATATCTCAAGAATTTCCTATCAATCTTTGGAAAACAACAAACAATTCTCCTCAAGAATCCACACAAAAACAATAAAACAATAGATAATTTGTATTATTTGATGAAATAGAAATGGAAAAATACCAAGATACAATTGATCCTCTATTCGAGAGGAGGATCTATATCTCCCAAATCTCTAGACTCCGCTAGAGCCCAAAAACACCTAAACCTAAGAGATCTCAAATTTGAGCCAAATTCAAGATGTCCTAACCCTAGGAAAATACTCTATTTAATGTGTACAATAAAAAAAAAAAATCTAAACAGTCCATACATTCAAATTTCTCTCCTAACTCCCTCAAAATCCTTCCAAAACAACTCACTTAGATCTTGCGGCTTATGCAGCTCATGCAGGAGGCGAACTCTTCCGCCTCTGTTACGTTGAGCCATTCCCATATGGACCAGCTGGACCGGTCTAACATAAACCTTCCGAATTACCTCCCAAATTTGAATTTAAATCAGCTCTCTTTCCCTAAATAAACTTCCCTAATTCCCTCCCAATTTTGATTTTCTATGGTAAGTACTTAAAGGTAGGATTCATCCCCTACGAGCCCCCAAATTTTCTTTTAGAAATCCTCTTTATACTAGTAATGTAATATGACACTTCAACTAAAGCATTTCACTTGTTTGCTGCTTGACGTAAAAGCTTTTGAAGTTTCAAATGATGGGAAAAAATCAAATTAATTAAACTTTCTTTGGTGATTATATTCAAGCGATCTCAGACTCATGTTCAAAGATTTTCATCTTACCAGTCCGAGGAGGCAACTTCTTTTTGTTGGTAGGTTTGCCAGTGGCCTCTGGTGCACAACTTCACATATCTTAAGAGAACTGGGGCCTTTTTCAACCAACTTCCTTTCCCTTTCGTTCCAAATGTTGAGGAGTTCAATGGATGGCGCAGTCCCAATTACTCCTGGATGATTTAGACCGGGAAAGCGGACACCTGTTTTACATAACATAAGTTTCCTAGCATCAATCTTTACTTTCAAAAACAATTTTTTAGCTATTTTGCTGAAGCAGGGCAATAATCTTGGAAGATCACCTGGTATGTGGGGCGAGTATGCGTATATTCCTTCAAAATACCAGATAGCTTTTATTGCACTGGGGAAGTGGTCTGTCAATAATCCACCTCCATTTTCTCTGTCGTAGGTTGCTGTATAACCCCATTCATCTCCAGGGAGGGGACCTAAGTTACAGATTTCTACCGCTAGAAGATCACCTGGTTTTGCAGTGACCCCTTCTTTGTCTAGAACTCTTATAGGCCCACTGAGATAATGTCCCTGCACAAGATTTTAATGCCTGGTTAGGTAATATGCAATGAATTATGATGTCACCATCTATATCTTTTGTTAAACAAACTGGTCAATCAAGTTGGAGAAGCTTTGATCTACTTATGATTCCAAGGCTGCTTTGGAAGACAACTCTTTCTCTCTCTTATCTGCCCGCATTTAGTTACAATAAACATTGGGAAAGTACTCACTCTTTATTTCCAAAGTATAGTACATGTATTTTATGCATAATATTCTCATATTTATGAGAAATAATCCTTTACATGCCTCATTTTGACCCTTTGATGTAAATCTTTGTTAAAAATATATTTATATTTTTACTTTGTATTATTCTTTTTATTCTGATTCCTAAAACAAAATATGTATAACAAGTACAAATCAATATCTGTTTACTATAGACTTCATATTTTGTGAAGCATTGGGTCGCTTGTCCACATTGATATTTACCCTGTATCTGAATTCTATTATGTTGTTAATAAAATAAATTCTTTGGTTTTGGAGATCAAAAGTTTTTTTTCTTGCTTTCATAATCATTATTGAGTGGAAAATGGATTCTTAGATGGATCGACAATCACAAATTCCAACAAGAGTGATCTGAAGAAAGTACTCATCATCTTGTGTTTGGAACTTTACTATTTTTAACTTTGTGAAGTTGTAGTCATGGCAGAAGCTTGTTAGCCAGTTCCATTGGAGCCTGAAGGAGTATCATTGGCTCTTATTGCAGTAATTGATTACTGAAAATAGTGCCCTATTTGTTCTTTAAAACTGTGTTCCATCATCTTTATCGCCAGCCACCATGAAGGCCTGGTTGGTTTCTTGGGGCTTATGTGGTTTTCAGTCATTATTTCTCTTGCACAAGCTCTACTTCTTCTAGACCTGAATTTTCTTTTATACCAATATACTTTTAGTCTCTCATTTGAAGTTCTTTTCTCTTACCAATATCACGGCTTTGAGTGAACTTTCCATCTTAGCAAAGTTTAATTGCTCTGCATGAATCATACCAGAAATCAGAATCACTACAAACTATCAATAATATTCTCTGGTTGTTTTCAGCTATGCTTTTCATTCAGAATTTATTTTTTTCCTGTTATCTGATCACATCATTTCATTTCACAACTGAATAAAGAATGTCAGATTTCCAGGTTATTTTGTATCAATATACAGAATTCTGAATGAGCGGCTTTAAAAGAGAAGCATAATACTAAGTTAAGTGTTGCAGAGATGAGGATGCTTAGGAGAATGAGTGGCTTTACCCTTAGAGATAGAATCTGAAATGATTATACCCGTGAAAAGGTTGGAGTAGCGCCAGTGGAAGATAAGATTAGAGAGATTCGTCTTAGATGATTTGCTCACATAAAACGGCAGCCTTCCGATGACCCGGTTAGGAAAGTAGAGGTATTAGAATTGACTTATGTTAAGAAAGGTAGAGGTATACCTAAAAAGACTTGGTTAGAAAACATTAAAAATGATCTTTCTTTACCAGATTTAAACGAGAATTTGACTTTTAATAGGGCAATGGTGAAAAACGATAAAGGATTCATGTAGCCGACCTCACCTAATGGGACAAAGGCTTGATGTTGTTGTAGTATACAGAATTGTGAATCACTATAAAACATAAATGCTCTGATGCTTTTTTTTTTTTTTTTTTTTTTTCAGGAATGGAGGACTTACAATGTTGAAATCCACGGATTTGATGTCCATGGCAGAATCATTATCTGCAATGCTTCCTCCCGACCAGTCCATCATCTCCACCCGAAATAACTCTCCCTCTGTCACCTCTGCAACTGCGGGTATGCGAGGATGCCAACGGTTATGGAGAGGGTACTTCTGCTCCCATGGCTTCTTCTTGAGGTCGATCGGCACGACCAATCTCGGACTTGGAGGAGCCATCGCCTGAATTTGTGAAGGAGCTCAGCAGCCGAGCTTAGATGATCGCTTTATTTTGTGAATTCTGCCCATGATTGTGAGTCTCTTGTTTACTGAGACGAAAACAAAAAATTGAGTAGGATTTTCATTATTATCGTCAGAGTGGTCCCGTCTTGCGCTATGTTGATATTATCCTTATTGTTTGCTTCGTATTTCTTGGTTAATATTTGATAATGAACTGTAACATTATGTAACAGAAAGATGAAACGACCTTTTCAAATTATATATTGATGCGGACTAAAATATACGCGGCGGTAGAGTAAAAATATAGCGTCTTAATAATATACGTATATCCAGCACACCAATAGATAATTAAGGGAGAGAAACACCATAAACTTTTTTACGTGGAAAACCCGAAAAGGGAAAAACCACGGGGCCTGGCCCAGATAAGAAATTTCAACTATATATGGATTGGTTACAACGTTTGATTCGCCCCTTTACTTGGAGATGCTAGAATTACAGTAAGTTAATAACAGACAAAAATCTGATGATGATTAATGGATCGACCAAAATAAGGCAGTGGTTGGGAAAAGCTCCAGCAACGGTCAGTAGTAAAACTCAAGTGATGGTTGGCAGGAAAACTGGCAGTGGTTGGCAAGAAAACCCGGCGGTGGTCGGCAGGAACTCCGGCGGTGTGGTTTGAATCTCCCAACAACGCTTTGGGTCTTTGATTCAGACTCATTTGGGCTCGGATTGGGTTGAGTTTGATGTCATTGGGTTCGTGTTTCCAAGACGCTCAGTTTAACTATAAGCTTGCTGAAATTGGAGTTCAGATGCTCCTGAATTTAATCTTTGAAGTTTCCAACTCAATTTTGCTTCAAGATTTGTGCATGATCAAGATAATTTTCTTATTATGATATATATATATATATATGGGATGAAATTTTTTATTTTAGAGCGATTTTGAAAATATTATACTGTAAAATTTATATGGATTTATAATTATATCCTACTCAATAATAAAATTTATTAAAATAATTATTTTTCAAAATATATTTTTCATGCTCTGACGATCGAACAATTATTACGTCTTCCGACCGGACGTTCCTCGACCGGACGTAGAGGAACGTCCGGTCGGAGCCAAATCCGACCAAAAAACGAGAAATACCGAGCAATATCAAACAATAATGAGGAATACCATCACGTGAAGACCCAATACCAAGTTATATCGAGCTATACCGAGCAATACCGAGTTATACAAAAGTTATACCGAGTTTTTCCTAGCAAAAACTCGGTACAGCTCGGTATTGCTCGGTATAACTCGGTATAGATCTTCACAGAGCGGTATTCCTCGTTATTATCAAATAATACCTAGCAATACCAAGCAAATACCGAGTTTTTTTGGGGATTTTGACTCCGACCGAAATTTTCTCTACGTCCTTACACCGAACCTAATAAAAGTTCCTGACGACCAAGTTCTCTTAAGTGCGTTTTAATTCGTGTTATTATGGGAGTAATCAAAGAAAATAAATAAAAAATCTTAAAAATTTATTGATCGATTATAAATTAAAATCATTGATTTCATTTTCTTAATTTCTCTTTCACTGAATTCATAGCATCCAAAGAAATGTTTTTGTGGCAAAAAAAAAAGTAAAAAATAATGTTTGTGGAAGATGTTTATTTCTTAATTATTTTAAAAAATAATTTTTGAATTGTGGCTGAGAATGCTTCCCCCTAAAGCCAACAAAAATATTACACCAAGTAAATATTAATTGTTCATCCCACAAACTATTTTTCTTTCACAACTTTTAGTTATCACATAAATTCTTTTCCTATAAAAGTCATTATATGGACAATGTTCAATTTATTTCATCTGCATAATCAAACAAAACATAATTATTGTTTCCAAGTTCCAACATATAATCAAAAGAAATTTATTCAATTCAGAACATTTTATTAAAATTTTAATAATAATTAAAATATTTTGATCAAAATTTAATTGTAATATATTTAAATTTATTAAATTAATTTTGAGATGAATATAATATATATTTAATTATATTCATCTCAAAATTAATATAATAAATTTAAATATATTAAAATTAAAATATTTAATAATTTTCTTTTGCCTTGCTTAGGTTTGGAGTGATGGGAAGGTCTCCATCATAAGAACATTGGAAAACATCCGGCAGCTTCTTCACAACTCTTGGTCCCACCAAAGACCTATGAGATTTTGGCCGTATATCCTGTGTACGTATAACACAAGTTTAATAGTGGTAAAAATGTAAATTTAACCAAGTCAATATAAGAGAGGGGTAAATAATAGTTCATCTCTGTGATCTATTAAGATAAATTCATACACGTATCATATATATAGACTTGAATTCAAAATCACTTAGTTGATAGTCAAAACTCCAACCAACAAATCAAAAAGAGCCGTGTCATAACTTCTAATATGATTTCTCACTATTGTGCTATAATAAATCATTATTGTGCCGTAAATGAGCTAATTCGTAAAATGAGATTTATGTACATATCCCTCTTGTTTTGTCGAGAAATTTTTATTTGGCTATAATCTTCTCAATTAGATAATATAAATTTAATTTTAAAACAATAATTAAAATTGAACATTAGAAAGGTCTTTTTTTTTGTCTTTTTTCTCAATTTATGAATGAAGGAATACTTGTGAAATTATTGATGAAAAATTTGCCAGAAAATTTTAACTTAAATCTTTTGATTTCAGACAAAAATTTTTCGCCAAAAAAAAAAAAAAACTTGTTTTTCTTTATTGTATTTTCATATCACTTAATGATTTAGCATTTATATATATTACACCTAAAATTTATTATTTAAGACATTTAATTATTATTTTAAAAAATAAATGAATATTTTCTAATATATGAGATGACATAACATCATAAAAAATGTAAAGTGAAGTGTAGTCATATTTTTTAGTATTATAAATAAATATTATTTTATTAATATTATATTAGAAAAATTAGAACCAAATGATCTTTTATAAATAAAAAATTGAATTAGAATATTATCAATTTTTTTTTAATTTATCTTAAAATAAATACAATGCACAAAGATTCAATTTTCACCTTATGATATTTGATCATTTTAAGCACCTCATGCAAATATAGTGATTTTTTATGTAAAACAGTTAAAAACATTTTTTTTAATTGTAGAAAAATTAATAACAGTTTATTTATTCATTGCCTCTTTTATTTATTTATTTATTTATTATTATTATTATTATTAAACTGTGATTGAAAAATTATCCTTTCATTTTTTAACAGCTGTTAAAAAGCGGTCGAATTGTGCCGCGGATGCTCTGACTTGAGAAGGGCTGCCCTTGAGAAGGGAAGGAGATGAAGAGCGGACCTGGTCGAAAATGGCGATGGGGATAGCAATGGTGGCGACTGCATTGGGAGCGTCAACGATGCCGGAGATACGGCCTTCACAGGGGCAACAAGAGAGGAGGAGGTAAGCCTGCTCCTTGGAGTAGCCGAATTTGTAGAGGTAGTCAATGGCATTGAGCACGGCGCGCTTGTAGGCTAATGTAGCGTCCATGAAATGCTGCCGCCCGCTTTCGTCCACGCTGATGCCCTCGAACACCAGCCACTCTGAGAATCGAGGCTCCACTGGCCCGATCTCGAAGATCGGATTCACGTGCAGCGCGGTTGGCCCCATTGGGGTGAGGTATTCTTTCATTCCGCCCCTTATTATCTCGCACCTGAAAAAAAAAAAAAAGCAATCGAAGTTAGGGCATATTTTTTATATTTTGTTGTTCAAACGATGCACCTAAATATATTTTGAGTATCATTTTCAGATGATGTCACATTAATCTTTGGAAGAGGAAGAACAATAATAAAAAAAAAAATTAAAAACTCAAATCTAGACATGCTGAAAAATAAAGTTTTTTAAAAAAGTTACAGTACACTTTACGTTAATTTGTTTAATCTTAGTCAATTTCTGTCCTTGGCCACCTAACTGTTGGCACTTGCGAGCTCACAGATCTAGCATGGCCTGGGCAAGTTATTTGATTCAGCTTTTCTCCTTAGACTTGGGCACTGAGTTGCTTATCCTTTATTCGTTAGCTATCTCAGTCTGCATGTACACGCGGCCTCAAAGATTTGATCTTTTTGTGTTTAAGGAACAATGTAAATCTCATTATTCAAGTTTCAGCACCTCAAAAAATTTTCGTTCTCTGTAGTATATCTCAAGTGGTAATAACTAATAAGTACTTCAATTTTAACTTTTCTGCAAGGTTTAGTGAAAGGGAGAGAAAAGTAAAATTGACCATATATTTATTAAATTGTCTTCTTTTTACAAACATATATATACTGATATATAGGCAAGAGAAAAAAATAATAAAAGAGTATATCCTCAATAGGAAGGAACTATAACAATAATAAGTTATGTAGAGTACTACTATAAATAGTTTACACGTGTGATAATTTAGATGTGGTAAGCCCCCTTTACGTATGCACAAACATGGGGTGACATAGAAGATGTCAACATGAGTTTGGATACACTAACGACTAAAAGATGAAATAGCTGAAGGTTTAGTTGCCCAATAGTTGTGAGTGTTACAATAGAGTGCAACCAATACAAGAAAAAGAGATAAGTGTGAATATGATGCAATAGTCAGAAATGAGATTCATACTACATATGACATATATAAGATTTTCAAATAATAGTATCGAGTGAGTGTCGACGAAGATTATAAATAATAAACGTCGATGGAGAGGTATACATAGAAAGGATAAAAGGTGCAGTCACCGCTAGAGAACACAAGTAACTTGTTGAGGTTAATGAATATTGTAAGAATAGAGAAGACTTGAAGGTTTGAGGATGAAATCAGTTGTATGTAGTGTTTGGTGACATAATAGGCATAAAAATAGGAGAAATGTGCATTAATTTTGGATGTTAGTGATGCGATTGCTTGGGGCATCTTGCAAATGGCTTCATTGACGAGCTCAAATCACATGAATGAGGATCAAGAAGGCATACTCGTGTAATGCCCAGCGAAAATATTAGAGAAATGGTGAATTCTACATAGAGAATCATAGTAAGCATGCATGATTACATGAATTCGAAAAGTTGTGGAATGTTGTGATGCAATAGATGGACACATAAGGCCAATGTGCATGAGGGAGATTGGAGGGCTGAGTCTTGATAGTGGATGTAATTGGAGGGTGTATCACGTGGTTTGGAAGTATTGAAGATTACATGGACAAACATGTGCGCATACATAGGCTTGGTGGATACAATATGAGTGATGAATAGTGGGTTTCAAGCACATGTAGTGCTTGAGAATGGAACTTGATGGATCTGATTTCATGTTAGAAAGAGAGGAAGAGAGAATTTGTAAGACCACATCTAATTTTCTTTGTAGTGCAAGCATATAGGCTTATATATAGGTAAGAGAAGATAACAGTAAAGAAAATTATAAGAAGTTTGAATATTCTTAATATTGACATAATATAACAATAATAATATTGTAGCTTTTTATTATAAATGGTTAGTATATGTAATAATTTGAATATAGTAATTATTTGATGGTTGAATTTTTTTATTCTCCTAGCATTTTTCAATCATAAAGAGATACTTAATAAAGAGATACTATACTTACTTGAGTTCTAGAAAACCGCTCATCTCTATTGCTCCACAAAATGAAACTTCACCATCACCTTGTGAGAAGTGCATGTCACCTGTACTGAGGTTTGCACCTTCCACAAAAACTGGAAGATATATTTTTGATCCTCTACTTAGATTTTTGATGTCACAATTTCCTCCGTTTTCCCTTCCTGGAATTGTTCTTGCAGCCTCATTTGCAATCTTCTCCCATTCAGGTGTTCCGTCATTAATCTATAATGCACAAGAATAGTGAACTTGCTTATTTAATCCATGTCTGTATTTCATTTTGATTATGATAATGCATATTTTTGTAAGGCATTCAACTGAAATTTAATCTTCTTAAGGGAAATTTACATAAATACCACTTTATACCATCCTATTTATATATTTAACACTCAAAATTTTAATATTACATACATACCACCCTATTCAATTTTAATATCAAATATGCCACTCATATTTCCTTCCTACCACTCATATATTTCATTTCTATCACTCATATATGATATAAAAATGAACTATGGGTGGTATTTATGTAATATTATAGTTTTAGATGTTAAATATGTAAATAGAGTAATATAAAGTGGTATGTATGTAAGATTTTATATGTACCATGAGTACTTTGATTCAAAGTAGAAGTTTGGTCAGATATAGTTGTGACACACAAGAAGTTTCATGATATGATGGGAATGCGTCTTTGTACTTCATAATATTAGTTTTTTTTCTTTTTTTTTCATAGTTTAGAATCAATGCCATTCAGTCAGCATAATGAAGCACTGTTCTGATTATTTGTTTCAACTCATTTAAACTGCTGAGATTGGTTAACTGTAGAGCCAATGAAGAAAGAAAAATATACTAGACCATTGTGAAATTTGAATGAAAGAGAGAAGCTAGATATCATTCCTCTCCTATGCAACAAATGGACAATTGTGCCTCATGTTACTATTTTGGTGTTGAGTATATCAGTTGTGAACAAGATGTTTGTGTAAATTCTTCAGTTAGGAATTGGAGCAAGGGTGAAGAAGTTTGCAATTGTTGACTATCATTAGCTATGAGTCCAGTACCACAAGTGATTAAGCTATAATACAAATTAACACAACGTGAAGTAGATTTTTGTCTAGAAAGAGATCCAAGAATTATAATGATATCAGAAAAATTTAACTTTAATTATAAAGTGCCGAAGCAAGATACAAGAAGGATAAGGATAACTAGGAAGGGTGAAATGAAATAGGATTCAGTTTCTCATCAAAGTTATCCATGAAAAAAAAAAAGGTTTTGAGAAGTAGATATGTTGCCTTTATTTTGATCTCGGGCCCATGGATTTGAGCCATGCAAGCATTCTTTTTACAAAAATATGGATGGTAGAAGTAGAAGTAGACTTAGTGGAAGCTTAATGTATCGGGTATATATTGTTTTAATTCTACAAGTTGGTTTAACTTGACATCAACCCTATTTAGACACCGACATTTGTGGAAGCTTAATGTATTTGGTATATATTGTTTTAGTTTTACAAGGTGGTTTAACTTGAAGAGAGAAATGCACAAAAGGAGATGTATAATAAAGATTGAACGTTGACTAACTTAACTAAAAATGAAGGTTCTAAAGTGGTATAGTACTATAGTATGCACATTTACTAATGGTCTTGTTGTTAGATTTGGGCGGTGGTTTTTGAATTTATACCCTGGTTCTTTTGGTTAGGGAATTTGGAGTATTTTATTTGGGGCAGTAGAATTTGAATTGATGTGAAAGTTTTCATTTCTTCTTTGTATTGTATTTTAACTAAGGTTGATGGTTGTGGGTTTCCTTAAACTTGTTGTATTTGTAGAGACTTCAAGGTTGTGGTTCTACTTGTGTCCACTTGGTTCGATTGTTATCACGATTGATAGTTTTTTCACAGACTGATTGGACTGTGGAATAAATATTTAGAAGCTTTAAATGATGGCTACGACTATTTTTTATCTTGTAAATTTAGTTGAAACTTCTGAACAGATATTGTCTCAACCAAATTTACTAGCTTAGGAGATCGGAAATCTATAAATAGTACTTGTATCTTATATCTGGGTGAGATTTTATATTATTTATGATTGGGTTGCATAAAATTCATCTATCAATATATATTTGGACATGAATCCATTTGACATTGTGATAGCCTGATAGGATATCAATTTGGAAAACCTATAATTCTTGTTGACCTTTTTATAGAATGTAGGCATAACAAATTTGCTCAATTATTCACACAATATATGTATGATTTGCATTATAAAATTTGTAAAAAACTAGATATTAATTATGCCAATTACAAGATTTACACTAATATGAATGGGAAGTTTGTGAAATTTAAAACTGTTGATAAAATTATGGTATGTTTAACTCCATTATGATCATCATCAAAAGCTTGGTGATAAAGTGATGATCAATGTTTAAAATTACATATTCGGGTATTGAGGCTTTTTCATTTGTGAGGCGAGGCGTAAGCCTCAAAATCAAAATATTGCGTAAACATAAAATGATAAGTTTTTTATATACTAATGAGTGAATAATATAAAACATAAAAAATCATAAGATATGAAGTGAAATCAAAATATCCCAATAATAAAACAACATGAAATATAGTTCCACTCAAAATTCTATCTTTCCCAAATCCCAGTATTCTTTTCATTAACATATAATTCAAATTTCCAAAAATAAATAGCAATGACATATCACATAAGAACTCATAAGTCATCAGCACTGCAATCACTAAGGGGTTCTTCATTTGAATCATCATTATGATGAACTGCTCTCTCCCCTTCCTCCTCTCCTATAGAGTCCAATGTCGGGCATTTACTTCAAGATTTATGTAAGTTTTAATATATATAGCGTGAGGCGTAAGCATCATGCCAGTGAGGCGAGGTACGCGGGCCTCAACCAAGTTGAGGCGCAAGCCTCATAAAAAAAACTCGATGCGTAAGCATCGAGGCGTTTTTTACTGGAATTGTGCAAAGGC
>NW_021319289.1:54829-84238 GCF_001605985.2 Dendrobium catenatum | reverse complement strand
CCCCCACCCCCCCTCAATCCACCTACAGCCACTCACAAAGTCACTCAAACAACCCAACCCATTTTTCACAATACTCTTAATTATTAGTATTATTAGTTAATATTATTTATTAATCTTATTATTAATATTATTATTAGTAAAAGAAAAATAAAGATAAAAAGGAAAAGAGAGAATTTAAAAAAAAGGAAGAAAGATCCATAAAAAAAAAAAGAAAGAGAACGAAGAAAAGGAGAGTTTTTTTTTTTGTGCTCATCATTTTCTCATTGTCGCAATTGCCTTGACATCGTCGCCATCGACCCACTCACAAAGGTATAACTGATTTTCAAACTCAAAACTCTCAAACCCCATTCTCGGCGTTTGTGGCGCGTCTGAGAACCACATATACATGCTTTTCTTAGCATGGTGGGAGGAAGCCCAGTGCGACGTTTGTGGCGAGGAGGGTAGGCCATATACACACTTTTCTTATTGTGGCGTAGATAGTCTTAAGTACCCGTGCACGTTCTTCTATGCCTGCGAGAATAAATTGCAAATCTTTCAAACAGGTACCTCGAAGACCCATACACATTTCTTAGTGTGCTGGGATTAAAATTACATTCGCAGTATCGCCCAACACTTATTATACATGCTTTTCTTAGCATGGTGGGAAGGTTCAACTCTCTAAAATTCCCTAAAAAAGGGAGACAGTGAGAGGCTGTTGAATTTTTTTCAATGAAATAAAGGACTTGGACTCAAACAAAATTTAGGGAACCGAACATACAAATTGGACCACAGGGAACCTAACTTAAGCTATTTTACAAGGAACAAAACTTAAATAAATTACATGGAATAGAACTCGAATTAATGGCCAGGGAACCATACATTAAAGTTGAAAAATACATGATCACACCAAAATGAAAATGCTAATGAACAAATCCTGTTTATCCAAATGAGCATAAGCATGCAGGGGACTAGTGGTGGACAAAACTCCAAGCACAATTTGCTCGCAAGCAATGATCAATAACAATCAAGGAGGATGTGTGGTTTAGTTGCAAATAAATCATGAAGTACCTTAACAAGTGTTGCAAATCAAATATGAACAATAGTACATGATTTGTGACATTTTCATCCGTTATGCCAGTAAGCACACTAACCTTCTGCAAGTAAAGGAGGCTGACATGCAGTGAACACAATGACTTTTTAGCCAGGGTGTATTCAAGAAGCCTCTCACAAGCATACACAATGCGACATGCAAATGAATACACCAATCAGCTTGTGAGTGACGACAGTGGATAAATTGTGAATATAACAATTTCCCTTCAATTAATGTTAATGGGCTTGCAGATGCATGCGGAAGTCTCCTCCCATTAAACACAAAGCTAGTATGCAAGTAGATGTAACAACTTGCCAATCAATGTGTGTTGGGAGAATCAACGATGATGTAGCTCGACCGACAGCCAACAGTAGCATGCAAGCGAACATGTTGAATCTGCCTGTAGGCAATACTAATTAGTCTGCTAAGAATACATGCTGTCAGCAAGTGTGCACGGGACCTTTGCAACAAATGTAACGACCAGTGCGAATCTTCTACAAACATGAATGAGAGGATTGCAGTGAGCGCAGCATATTGCCTACCATCAGAAATAGCAAATTCATGATGAATACGAGCTCCTACGAGTCACCTTTGGAAGCTCTTCATGCACATAGAAGCTTTCTTATAGGTAGTAGTTGGAGACCTGTCACATACACAATATGTCGTCTACTGCAATTATAGAAAACATTCATCAAATGCAGACACCTACGAGTTGTTGTAGGAGACAAGTCATGTATACGACATGCTATCAATCGATTTAGTCGACGCCAACCTCCACTCTTCCTCCCTCATCCCATAGCTCCTCCCAGTTAACTCAATCGCATGACCCTTCAATCCAGTCAAGCCTGACTGCAAGCTCTAACCCGACTCCCTCTTAACTGAGCCAAAAAAATTATTGTACACAATAAAGCCGCTGCCTCTTCTACCTCAAATAGCCACAGCTCCCAAACTTCCCTCTACTATAGCCGGCCACCTTGCCAAATTAACCTGTTGTCCAAACTACACATCCTCAACACCTCGCTATCAATACACCTCCTCATCCAGCCCAATAGCAACTTACAACCCATTACCCCTATGGGATTAAAAATCACGGCCACGGTGTCACCCAACACCTATTATGCATGTTTTTCTTAGGATGGTGGGAAGGTCCAGCTCCCCAAAATTCCCCTAAACAGGAGAGATGCCGGGAGATATTGAATTTTTCAGCAAACAAAGGATCTAGCCTTGAACAAATTGCAGGGGACAGAACTTAAATTTGTAGGAAACAAGACTTAAATAAAATGATAAGGAATCAGACTTTTAACTTTAAAATGAGCAATCACACTAAAATACAAATGCTAACTAATAATCCTGGTCATCCAAATGAATTTCAACGAGCAACTACAAGGACTCATGGTGAAAAAACCATCAATGCATGCAAATGATGAACAATGAAATTAAAATGACTTGGAATATTCAACAAAACCAACTAGCAAATAAAGCAAGTGATAATCGCATCAATCATGCAAGCAAATACAACTATCCCCTACAAGTAGAGGGATTTGACATGCAATGAACACAATGATGTGATACGTTCAATGAGTTCAAAATAAATGAAGTTTGCGCACAGCTAATACCATTGAACTCCAAACACTGCTTGCTGGAAAACAAAGATCAAATAGTCGATGTGTAACGAATGTAGTGGCATCCATATAGTTGGCACTAATCACCATGCAAGCAAACATACCAATTCCTATGGGCATTGAAGGTTAACATGTAGCTAATGTAGCAATTTGCTAATTAACATGCATAGGAAAATTGATGATGATTACAGCTCATTTGGTAGTCAGCATCAATTTGCAAATGAGCAGCTTACTTGCAAGCAACAATCGTAGATATATTGCAAAGACGAGAGATCCTTAGCGAACAAATGGAAGCTGATATATGAATGAAGGATTCTCATGGCAAATGGGATAGCCTGTGCAGATCTTCTGTGGGCATGAATAAGAGGATTACAATAAGTGTGATACAATAGTAACCCAAACAACTGATTAATATCAAACACTTTAAAATACCCTCCTACATGCATTACAATAGGCAGAATGCTATATTCAAGTATGACATCCAATATTGCAAGATGCATTATATTGCAGTAGTGCATTACATTAACATGAATATGCACTGCACACACATGTATTACAACATGCAGGACATTGTACGAGCATATCATCCAACATACAAAGCACATTGTTTCGTAGTGGCACATTGCATGAACATGCAAATACATCGTGCACTACATAAAGTGTTGAATCATCATGCAAATGTGTTATGCATGCAAACAAGCAACATATAGATGCATATCACACAAATATATCATACACTATATTAATGTAGTAGGCCACCATATTGCATATCAACACATCATGCAAGCACGATTTAATAGTGCACAAATGCATATGTCAACATACATGCATACATGTAATTAAATATCCGTATTGTCCCCGATGAGTTTGACGTATGACATCTAAGGATGCTGTGTAGGTTAAGAAATGAATATAAGTTCGAACTCAATTCTTTTATGTGAATAGATAAGAGTCGACACGATTTGAATTGTCAAATAAATATACGATCATAGCACTGATCAAGATATTTATTTTATATATTTATATTAGGCCTTCAAGGTTTATTACAAGGAAAACTCACTAAATAAGAGCATAAAGTTGATGACGAAGCCGATCATCTATTAACAAGTAGATAGAGATGACAAGGTTCAACAAATATAGCAAAATTATCCAGAATTGACTTTAATATTATCCCGATGATAGCTGCATTGACATAAAATCTTAACCTAAAGCCGAACCCTAAATATTTGAAAATACCTCCCAAATTTTTACAAAAAATTAAAACAAAATAAAAATCACCAAAACCTTAAATATTTAAATTTGAAATAAAACACCTAAACACTTAAAGCAAAATACCCATCCATCCCCATAACAGTTTGCCTAGGTGAATAAGCATGAAAATTACTTTAGCTCACAAAGAGCAAATGTCTGATTGAGAATATCACTAGGATTCATTCTCAGTTTGTCTCTTGCTAGTAAGGACGTGACATGTGTCCTCTATTCGGTGATTTTGCCACCAAATGACACCACAAGTAAACAGTTATGACCAGAATCCTTTGATTAGGTGGTTTCGCCGCCAAATGACACCATTAAATTACGGTCATGGTCAGAGCACGTATGTTTCCTAACAACGCTAAATCATTGAATAATGAATCAATAGGATATGATCGATAGGGCACATATCCCTCTATTAGTTAATATGGATTCAAATTTGTCTACTTAGACAAATATTCACTCTAGGTCTACAAGGTACCCTTGGACGAAGTAACCCATGGTTGCTGACCAAGATTCTTCTATAAGATTGGGTCGATGGCCTCCTCTGACTAAGTAGACTAAGGACCATGATGACCCGAGATGACGAAACTATAGGATTTTGATCGGATTCATCATCATTCCCCTCATCATCCGCTTCAAGTGCTAGGTGGTGAATTTTTAATTTTAAATGCTAAATTTAAATACATAATCGCGCTGCTACTATACGCTAGATACTATTTATCTATTTGACAACTAGCCTTAATCGAAAGTTCCCTCTCGCTATCGGGAGGAGTATTTAACTATAGGGGTTTGCGTTTATAAGAAACATGAACTCAGATCATAAAGTCCTTGCAGAACAAGGGTGAAATCTAGGGTAATGTTTTAATCAAAACTCAATCTACCTTCTGAAAATTTGCCTCGGAACTTACTCATTAAAAGTCTCCTCGAGGACCCGAAGAAGGGAAAGGGGCCGCGGAGAGGCCTGGGCGTGCATTTTCGGAGCCCACAAATGGATTGCAAAAGATTTTTTATGGGTTTCTCCATTTAACCACTAGTGTTCATTATTTGATTTTCCTTTGAGAAAGGGTGGTGTTTATTTTCTAGAACATCAGTGAATACTATTGGCCTTCTGTTGGCTTTATACATCATAATGAGTTTTCTTATGAGAAATTAAATTAAGATATTTTATTTTGACCTACTTTCTTGGTAAGAAAACTGATGGCGCTATGTAAGGCTAATGATGTTTAGTGTTTCTTGATGATCTTGAAAATAAATACTGCAACATTTTCGAAGGAGTTCTAGTTAGATTTTCTAGTTACAATCTTGGTCAGATAGTCTTCGAAATTTGAAGTATAGGTTTGCTTTTAGAACTCCTGCCGGTCCTGCTAGTGCCAATGTAGCTCCTCAAGAAAACAAAAGTTTTACCAAAATACTAACATTTTAACTTATCATGTGCGTCACACAAAAGAAATACTAGCATTTGTGAATTTTTATATGATGAAAAGAATAATAATAATAATAAAAGTCAAATTAGTTAATTTCTTTTGTAGTTATACTCAATCCATCTCAAAATAATCTTCAAATGTTTTATTCTTACCATTCCAAGGAGGCAATTTCTGGTTGTTGGTAGGATAGCCAGTGGTCTCTGGTGCACAACTTCACATATCTGAAGAGAATTGGGATCTTTTTCAGCTAACTTCTTCTCTCTTTCATTCCAAATATTTAGGAGCTCAAGGGATGGCGCAGTCCCCACAATTCCTGGGTGAGTTAGACCTGGAAAACGGACACCTGTTTCACATTATTTAACTTCGTCAGCGTCAATCTTAACTTCCATTAACATTTTTTAGGCTTCGTTTGGGACGGCTTTCATACTGCTTCTTAAAACAGTTTTTTAATACAAAAGTTAAAATTTTTGTACTTGAAAGCTGCTTTAAGAAGCAGTAACAAAACCGTCCCAAACAAAGCCTTACTCTTATAGTAGGAATGGAACAACGAACTTGGAGGACTACCTGGTATCTGGGGAGAGTATGCATATATTCCTTCAAAATACCAGATAGCTTTTGTTGCACTGGGGAAGTGGTCCGTCAAAAATCCACCTCCATTTTCTCTGTCAAATGTTGCTGTATAACCCCACTCGTCTCCGGGAAGAGGACCTAAGTTACAGATTTCAACAGCAAGAAGATCACCTGGATTTGCTGGATTTCCTCCCTTGTCTGAAACTCTTATAGGTCCACTGAGATAATGCGTCTGTACAATATTTTAATGTTCTGTTTAGCCTGTGCATATTATCAGAAAACATTACTTTTTAAAAAAGTTCCCATCATTCTTATGCCAGTTCATCCTCATACTACCTTCTATAATTTTTGTAAGCAAACTTGTTAATGAAGTTGTACACCTATGATGCACCGACATTTCTTCTCATTGAGGCGTGCAATGTCCAACACGTATATTGGACACGTGTGTTCGACACGTGTATCTTATATATTTTATTAATTTTGAAAAATAGAGCATCAGGCGGATCAACATGCACTCCACCCTTGCAAGGAATGGTCTGAAGAAAGTATCACAAAAACATCCATAACCACTGCTGAAACAACTTTTACCATAAAGTAGACATCATCTTGTGTTTGGAAGAACTTACAAGATTTTCACTTCATGAAGCTATAGTTTTATGTAAGAAACATGGTTGTCAATCCCATTGAAGCCTGACACATCGGTGAATTTTTCTTCTCTAAAAAAGTGTCCTTATCCTTTAATGCCCAGCTACAAAGTCCTAGAGTTGTTTCATGGGGCTCGTTTTAGGTTGAAGCATCATTGCTCCTTTTAGAACGCACTCTTCGGTCTTTCTGCTTCTCCACTAAATATTCTTTTAAGCCAATATCTTTTTTATTTTCTCATATAAAGTCTGTTCCTCTTTTTTATTTGATCCAACTTTATATTCAACCAAATTTTACATGCTTTGCATCAATCATACCAGTTCTGAATAACTATTCTATGTTTATTTCTTCCCATGCTTTTTATATAAATTTATACAGAATTTCTTTGTTCCAGTCACCTCATTTGATTATGCATGGTTGTCCGCTTATTTTATCTAAACATACAGAATTGAGAATCGCTATAAGAAATAAACAATCTTCTACTTTTCTGCAGGAACTGGAACTTACAATGGTAAGATCTAGAGATTTGATGTCCATTGCAGAATTATTATCTGCAACGCTTCCGCCTGTCCAGTCCATCATCTCCACCCGAAACACCTCTCCCTCTCTCACATTTGCAACTGGGGGTATGTGAGGATGCCAACGGTTGTGCAGAGGGTACTTCTGCTCCCATGGCTTCTTCTTGAGGTCGATGGGCACGACCAATCTTGGCCTCGGAGGAGCCATCGCTGAGCTTGTATGACTTTACTGAACTATGAGAGGTGAGATTCTATATCGAGATTGATGATTTGTTGAGAGATTGGGTTCTCATGTGGGCAAATTATTAGGTCCGGTCACCGGACCTAAAAATAGGTCCGGACATCCAATGAAAATTTGCCACATGAACTGCGCTTTGACTGTGCTTTTTTACTGCGCTTTAGGTGCGCTTTGCCTGCGCTTTAGGTGCGTTTTTTACTGCTCTTTTTTACTGCGCTTTATCTGCGCTTTTAACGAGCTTGACTTAAATTTCCGCAAACACATGTACATTCCACGTGGCAAATTTTTAATGGATGTCCGGACCTATTTCTAGGTCCTGTGACCGGACCTAATAATTTGCCTATGAGGCCTTTTATTGATTGATAATTTCTGAGTTGAAAAAGAAGTGTGGTGTTGATGAATTTTAATGAATTGTATATTTCATCATTGAGGGTTGGATGGAGACAATAGTGATATTTAATTGAAGGTTTTCATTATTGTTGTCTAACTTTGCTAGAAAACAAAGGAGCGGTCTTCCTTGCTCTCTGTGCTTTTTTTTCTTTATAATTTTCTTCATATTCCTTTTTCAATTAAATTCTTTAGCCATTTCAATTTTCATTTTTTTATTAATTTCCTCTGTTTCAATTTCAGAGCCACAGAGATTCTTGTGGAGCTGCGTTGGGATTGCGACCATACAAGTCAAAATTCATAATTTCGTGAGGTTATTTTTTTCAATTCAGCTCCAAAAGCAGTAAGAAAGCCAAACCAAATCAAGCCTATGTTTATGAGGTTATTTTAATTTCAAATTTCATCATAACTTATCAAATATGAGTTATAGATTATTCTAAATTAGCTATAATAAATAATTTAAAAATTATTTTGATTTTTTTCTTTTTTGTTCATAAAAATGTCAACAATTTTTTGCAATATAACATTTACATTATAATTATGTAAGCCCTCTCTTCATCTAGGATTTTTGGATTGAGCTTGAATTGAAGTCAATGAATCAATCAATCTTAAATCGAATGTATATATGATTAAGAACTTAATCTGAGTGATTCAATCTGATTGAAATCGAATCAGTTTTTGATTGAAGCTGTGGTTGAATTCTATTTAACTCAAATTGAGATCATATATGATCAAATGAGTTTAAGGTTTTGTTTATGGCGGCTTTCTTAATGTTTTTTAGGCTTTGTTTGGAACGGCTTTCTTAAAATAGCTTTTTCTACTAAAAAAATTACATTAAGAAGCCGCAACAAAGTCGTCCTATATGAAGCTTTAAGAAGCTCATGTCAAATTTGAATTGAGATCCATTCAGCTTTAAATCGAATTGTTCTCGGCCTACACTTATGATAGTATGAATATTCACTGAGCTATAGTCAGAATAAAATGAAGAAATGAATATATATATTAGTGTATGTAAAAGAATACAAGATGGCCTGCTTCAAAAAAGAAAAAAAAAAGGAAAAACAGTTCCCTTGAATAAGTGGCAACAAACTAATGAATATGACATAAAGGAGAACCATCAATCAGTAGATGAGATAAGTAACAAGAAGAGCAGCGATCATGAGCACATATGCAAGACCTTGTTCAATAGCTTTGCCATCGTTGCTCATCGGAGGTGCTGCTGCAGGCGCAGGCGCCAATGCCTGGCCATGAGTGACCTCCATCAGCCCTGAGACGAAGATAGCTAGGAAGAGAAGCGTCCAAATTCTGATTGAATTCATCTTCTGATATCTTTGCTAATTTGCTTTGGAGAGGAAGAGGAGGAAGAAGAAAAGAATGGGATGAGGGGAAGATATGCTTCACACTTCTTATTTATAATGGGGGGTGATTAGTGGGAGGCCTCGTTTGCTTTATTTTGACTTGGTAAGAGAACGAAAGCTGTCTTCTTGAAACGTCTTGAATTCTTCCATCTTCCATTGGTGCCTGACATGACAGAGAGAAGGGTCTCTGAAGGTTCACAACTGTTTGTAAGAAAAAACAAGTAATCATTAGATAACACTTTGCGCGTGGCTGGATTCTGCTCACCTAACGAAAACCAGCTCATAAGAAAAACAACATATGCTACGTAGTGTTTCAAGACCAAAAAAAAAGAAGAAAAACAAACAAAATTAATGTATGAATACAGCTGCAAGTCATTTGACAAGTCAAATCTCCTCCAAAATTTGTATGCTTCTCGATGAGATAAATCTTAAGATCCAAAATCACCCAATTCCAAAATCATTAATGCACAGAAATGCCCTAACAAATATAAAATTGAATAAAACCATCCAATCAAAATTCTGATTTTTGTTAGAAATGTCCAGAATGCTTCCTCAAGGTGTAAATGAAACTTAATTTTTTGTGAAGAAATTATTTGTACTAAAAGAATTTTATAACTCTGCTCATCTCAATCTAATGCCGACACCCGCATTTGTCATCGTTAAATATTGTTCGTTGGCCAATGTTGATCAATGTTGACAAGCGCTATTGCCACCACTAGGCACCAGAAATTGATCAATACCTATTCATATGATTACTAGAGATATATGACAAACCTCAATCAAAGCCAACACCTATTGTCACCACTATCAAACACCAAACATTGACAAATATTTGATGTTTGCCCGCCGGCAATATTCGATGTCATCTTCATGGTCATCAATCTTATCGCTTATAAAGAGAATGATCTAGTCAACAACTTGGTTTCATCATACCTATGAAGTTTATTGTCAATCATCATCACGGTGTTAGATGTTCATCATCATGATCACCAAGTCTGACCTCATATAAGGAGAATTTAAGCGAATTGTAGACTATCATTTGACTTTTGATTTCCACAATCTATCATCATTCTACATCTAATAATGTCAAGCATCTCACAAATGTCAAACATAAATGTTAGATGATAATATTTATAGTCATTCAATCTCCTCCTATAACAAGAACAATCAAGCTGACTATTAATCACATATTGACATCTTAATTTCACAATTAACCATCGGTTGAATGTGTGACCCCTACCAACCCCTACCAACGACTAACATATGCAAGCCGCCGATGTTTGACACATATCTTCTGGATCATCTGATCTCCTCTCTTATATATAAAATGACTATGTCGACTGATTAAGAAGTCGAGATTAATAGTTGTCATCATTTGAAACATTGGATGGTCAACTACTTCTTGACTTCTAACATTAATAGTTGTCATCATTTGATGCATATCACGACTAATGTTTGACTTCCATCAATCATTGACATCTGATGCTTGACATATGTTTTCCAGTCACCCGATATCCCCTAATGTAAAGAGAGAGAGATAAAGCTGACTACCAAACATTTACCAAAGACTAATGCTTAATATTTAATTTAATAATTTCATTTAAGTGTTTAGTTTCTATGCAATTCACAGCTAATTATATTTACCTTGCAAATGAGGAAAAAAAAAAAGCAATTTTTTTAAAGATTTTGAGCAAATTTACGCTCACGTATCCTTCCCAACGGAAGCCAAATCCCATTGGGACGAGATTGGCTGATAAATGTGAATTGTTTTATTTATTTATTTATCCAGCCTAATAAAAATGAAAATAAAATTTATCATTCGACTCATATATTAATTCTACATATGAAGCCAAAAACTTAATAATTTCCCATCAATCTAAAAGAAAATTTCACAAAATTTCTCCTCAATCAAACAATGGGACTGGTGAAAACACATTTCCATTCAATTCTTGAATTAATTGGAATATTCATTTATATTAGTAAAAGAATACAAGATGGCCTCTACATCAGAAGAAGAGAGAAATTCATTTTTCTTGAATAATTGGAGAAATTATTCTGTGTGGAGTCTGGACGGAAAAAATTGCCCGAACTGTGACTATACACAGTTTGTATCAAATTTGTGTACACTCACAGTTTGGACGGTTTTTTCCGTCCAGACTCCGCACAAAATAATTACAGTGTACTACTGAATAAGACAAAAATGGAAATCATCATCAGTCAGTGGATGAGATAAGTAACAAGAAGGCCAACAATCATGAGCACATATGCAAGTCCTTGTTCAATTGCTTTGCCATCGTTGCTCATCGGAGGTGCTGCGTCAGGCGCAGGCGCAGCCATGGACTGTCCATGAGTGAGCTGCATCAGTCCTGACAGAAAGATGGAAAGAAAGAGAAGAATTGAAATTCTGATGCAATTCATCTTCTGATTTGTTTACTAATTTGCTTACTATCTGACGGCACAAAAAGTAAGCTTTGGAGAGGAAAAGTAGAAGAAGAAGATATGATGTGACGAGAAGAAGTAGAAGAAGAAGACATGATGTGTGAGAAGAAGAAAGGCTCTGCACTTCTTATTTTTAATGGGGGTGATTGATTGGAGGTCTCCATTTGGTGTATTTTAGCTTGTTAAAACAGTGACATTGTAATCTAGAAAACGTGTTGAATTCTTCCATTGGTGGTTGACAGAAAGAAGGGCCTTTGAAGGTTCGCAACTGTTTCAAAGAAAAAACAAGTAATCATTAGATAATACTTTGCGTGTAGTTGGATGCAGTTCACACAGCCAAAATACAGTTCATTAGAAAAAAAAAAACACAAAAAAAAACATATACTTTGAAGTGATTAATATTTGGATACAGCTGCTACAACTTTTTATGGTTTATATGTGTGATGAAATCCCCATTCCAGACTTGTCAAATAATGAGTACATTTTAGATTGATTCTTTTTTATAACTTATTTAGTGGAAAAATTATTTTCATATGACTTTAAATATGTGCCTTTAAAAGAGAGCAAAATTTCTAGCCACTAGATTGGCGCTCAAAATCGCCATCGCCGGATGTCATTTGTTGATGTTCGCTTCATGATCACCAGGCATAAAACAGCGACTAATGTCGACCATTTTCAAAACTAAACACCGGATGTCAACCAACATTGAGTCATTGATTAACGTTGGTGACTATCATCACCACTGCCAAATGGCTTCAATTGATCAATGCCACTGCCAAACATCAATCATTAACCATCCCTAATAACACCATAAACTAATCTTTGACCAACATTTGATACACCGCCAACCACCATTAACGTCCATCTTCTCGTCCACACAATCTTCCTTTCTATAGGAAGAATAAGTAAATAACACGTTGCCGCCCGATCTTTGAAGTTTATAGTTGCATGTCTTTTAAACCTACTATTAACCAACATATATCATCCATCAATGTCTGATGTTTGTCTTTCTGGTCATCCAGTCTATCCACCTACCAAAAAGAACAATCAAGCCTACTATCAATCAATATTTGCAGTAACAATTTGTTTTCATTTGATGTTTATCAATGTTTGATGTACATTGTATATTTTACACGATGGTTCGATGCACATCTTCTTAGTCATCTAATCTCCTCTCATATAATAAGAATGATCAAGCCGATCACTAATTTTCTCTCAACTTCAGACATTCATAGTCGATCCTCATCCAACACACACTAGTTATTGATATCTAGAACCCGTTTTCTCAATCACCCAATCTCCCCCCTCATATACAAAGAACTACTAAGGCTATCGTTGACTATCGTCAAACTTTCAACATTCATAGTAGATTGTCATACAATTCCTACCAACGACTAATATTTGACTTTTGTTAATCTTTGACATCCTATGTCAGATGCTTTTCTTTTTCATTCGATCGATCTCCCCTCCTATAAAGAAAGCAACCAAGTTGATTGCTCGATGCACTACACCTCCAACGTTCCTCATCAATTGTTGTTGGATACCTATGATTGATCGACATCTAATGCCCCCATCTTATTAATCGCTCTATCTTCCTTATTATCAAAACCATTATCAACCAAACTATCCAACATTCTCTGATGATAACTTTGACACCATATTAGCCCTCCCAATTTGAGCACATAAGATATTATGCATAATTCATGTCTATCATGTTGCATCAACACATTCTCCTTTTACAATAAATGGTGCTCTTTATAATGAATTACTCATATTAGTATAACTATTTCAACAAGATTAATTTTCATATATTTTTTTCTTTCTTGACGAGATTGATGAGATGAGAAGAATACATTCTCCATGTTACTGAGTGCAGCTCTCCTATTGAAAATTCTTCTGCTGATTGTATAAAGGTAGGAGGGTTTTAGAAGGTTCAAAACTATTTGAAAGAGAACAAGTATTCGTTTATTAGTATTTTGTGGGTGGTTGGAATCTACCCACCCAGCTAGACTCAAGCCATTAAAACAAATAGAATATATTTTAGCAGAACCTTTCCACAAGAACAAAAAAATATATTTTTTAGTGCACTGGTACTTGGATGGCACTTTGCTATCTGTAGTATTTTATTGCAGACGATTTCTGGCTTGAAGCCACGTTCTGTGCGCCCCAAACACATAAGTTGTCCCCATCAGATTTGTCACTTAAAGATAGAAGGCATGTGTTTATCTTTGGAAAGTAATGGCGACGTCCAGCATATTCATTGATACAAAAGTATTTTCATTTTCGCAAATGATCGAACTACTACGAAGATGGATAAAGTGAAGTAAACCTGCAAAATATTGATGGGCAAGGCAATCTTCATATTCCATCTTTTGCTTTTGAGTCTTATGGCAAAATGAATTTTGTCAATCATTTTTTTATCGTTAGTCTTTTTGTTTATGAAAATTCTATTATTCTTTTTGTTGACAGGTAAAATAAGCAGTAATATGTTCAACAAGAAGGAAGAATATCCTTATAATTTTACAACTAATAGAAACCAAATGATTTAAGACATGATTTAAGGACCCCCCGCTTGAAAATGAAAGAGTTCCTCATTAGGGATGCAATTTTTAAGAAATCTGAATGAAACTTCACAATGAAAAAAGAGATGGGTGTGACTTTCTTTCTGATGATTATATAAAACATAAATTTGGTTAACCATAAAACCCCTTTTAAGGGAATTCCTTTTAAGGAGGCTTGTATTAGAAATCATAAAAAAAAAAAATTATTAAACTGATCATCTTGAAGAAATATTATAAGAATTAATATTAAATTCTTATTAAATATTAAATATAACATCAATATGAGCAAAAGAATACAAACATTTCCCTTGAATAATTGATAACATTCTAATGAATATGACCGAAAGGAAAATCATCAATCAGTGGATGAGATAAGTAACAAGAAGAGCAGCGATCATGAGCACATATGCAAGTCCTTGTTCAATAGCTTTGCCATCGTTGCTCATCGGAGGTGCTGCTGCAGGCGCAGGCGCCAATGCCTGGCCATGAGTGAGCTCCATAAGCCCTGAGACGAAGATAGCGAGGAAGAGAAGAGCCCAAATTTTGTGACAATTCATCTTTCAATTTTTGTATTTGCAGGCTCTCTAGCTTATCACTATCTGAAGGCAGAAAAGAGAGCTTTGAAGAGGAAGAGAGACGATGAAGAAGAGGTGTATGGGATGAGAAGAAGAAAGGCTCTGCAATTCTTATTTATAATAAGTGGTGGTCGGTGGGAGGCCTCCATATGTTTTAATTTGGTAATTAAGAGAGTAAAGATGTCTTCTTAAAAACGTGTTGAATTCTTCAATTGGTGGTTGAAGGGTGTTTGAAGGTTCCCAACTGTTTGAAAGAAAAACAAGTATTTAATGGATTCTAATTCTCCCAGCTAAAACCCAGGTCATAAGAACAACAACATATACATTGCAGTTCTTCACGTCAAACAAGTTAATATTCGAATACAACTACTTTAACTTCTTTTTAAAGTTGACCATTTTCTTGCTTGAAGCCACGTTTGTGCGCCAAAAAAGATTAAAAAAAAAACGCCAAGCATTCCAAGGGGACTTCTTCCCGTAGAAGGGATCTTAATACTAAGGGCATCTCCAACCGGAAATCCTATTTTTTCACTCCAAAATGCAGTAAAATTTAAAAATGTCGTGTTTCATCTCCAATCAAACTCCATTTTGCGCGGTAACCGTTTTTCTCCTCTTTCGCGCGTTTCTTCCGCAAATCCGGTAGAGACATAAAAATAGCGTAGGTGAACAGTGTGACGTCAATATTGGCGTCGTACTGTTCACCCGCAACCAAATAGCTGAAGTTTTGTCATTCGACTGGAGCTTGCGAGCAACTCCATTCATGCGCTTGGAGTTTGGTTGGAGAAGGCTTAAGGGGCTGTTTGGTTTGAAGTAAAAAAAGAGTGTAAAATATTTCAAATGCAATGATTTTGAAAATATTAATGTTTGATTTGAATTAAAAAAATGGAGATTAATATTCATCATCTACTTTACTTTTGTAAATTCTCTTTCATTGTCACCAGAGGCCGCCACTCGCATCCAGCTGTTGCCCATAGCCCGATGTTGCCCTCCTATGCCCGTTGTTGCCATTTTCGACCAACTCCCACCACCACTGGCCACTAACCACTGGTCACCGGTCACCATCATTATTAAGCTTTACGCTATATTCTTTTTACTTCAAGTCAAAATGATAACAATAAAAATAACCATAATATATTTTACACTCAACAAAAAATTTAAAATATTTTAAATACATTATATTCATTTAACATTACATTCCATTTTAGTTTGTTTTATTTTTTCAGCAAATTAAATAGCTAGCCCCCAAGTAACTAGAAATGAAGGCTCGATTTGCTGATAACAAAGACACAAAGTTAAGAGCATAGTATAATCCGATTTGATGGCATCGGGGTATGTGCTCTTCCTAACCCATTGAGTTATTTGATTGAGTGATTATGTTCGTCATTCGGCCTTTTTTATTCAAGTAACTACTGGATTAAAACGATAAAAAGAATGGTAACTTAGAATAGGAAATCACTTCATATAAGAAAATGAGATATATATTTTTCAAATAATTTTAATAATTTTACACTTAAAATTCTTGGATTCATAAATATTTAGAGTGTATTTTATAGTAATATTTTTCAAAAAGTAGTTTCATGAGCTAACGACTCAAGTCATGCCTTATTGAAGCTTAGCTTGTTAACTCTTCGTGCTCAGCTCGCAAATTGCTTGACTCAATTACAACACTAATCGGAAGTCGACTCTTTGAAAAGTACTTGCCAGTCTCCCAAATCCTTAGACTTAACTCCATAATAATATCCGAATGAATTGTGGTAGTTATTGATTAGTGCGATTGTAGAAGAGATGAGGACTCCTTGTTAACTTCTAGAGAGAGATAAATTGCTCTACTATGTGTTCATCAATTCCCTAAAATCAAATTTGTATTGTATTATTGAGTGATTAGTTTCTTAAACATTCTATGGAGGGCGATTAGTTAAAATGAAATTGAGCATTATATGTATTAGATTTGGCTTAAGCTAAGAAAGGTAGAGGTAAACCTAAAAGGATTTGGTTAAAAAATATTAGAAAGATTCTTTTTTTATTAGATTTAAACGAGAATTTGACTCTTAACAACACACAATGGAGAAAAAAGATTCATGTAGCTGATCCCACATAGTGGGATAAAGACTTGATGTTGTTGTGTTATTATTATATCTTTATATTGGGTAATACTTACAAAGACCTTCAATGGAGCTTCCTCGAACCTTGAGATCCATCATAATAGCCAGCAATAAAATATTTAAAAAATATAATAAAAGATTTATTATCTTAACCTTTATCTCAATTATTTACCTTATGAGGATGATATTTATTTTTCTGGAGTTAAATAAAAAACTATAATACAACAATTTAGATTAATTTTAAATAAACATAATTGTATTTATGCCATTTATTTCCTTTTATGAAAAATTTGCATTTAACTTTAATGATTATGATTTAGGAGAATCTCTAGAATTAATTTAATATTTGAGTCTATTTATCTTTCATACATCACCAAAAATCACTTTGATCGAGCACAAATCTTGAGGCAAATTCTAGTTGACAACTTTCAAAATTAAATGCAGGATCATTTGAACTCCAATATCAGTAAACTTATTGTCAAATTGAAAGTCACATTGAGACGAACCCAACGACACTAAAATTGGTCCAATCCAAGCCTAAATGGGCTAAAATCAATGGCATAAAGAATATTCAGAAGCTTCAAAGCATTAATTGGATGACCAAATGATATTCAAATATGATTTATTTATAGTCAAATCGAGTGGCCCGACGAGACAAATCCAACGAGCATAAGATCTTTCACTTTTGAAATCATTAAGACACTTAAACATTGAACAAATGCTCCATAATTGAGGGAATCAGTATGAGTCTTTTGATTGAGCACTCTGAATTTATCATGGATTTTCTCCATATTTATAGGGCATGTAATTCTCAAAATATATAAATATACCCCTCTTCCTACATGAAAGGGGGCTTCAGCTTTTGAGGCTTAGACTCTAGATTAGAGACTTAAGAGAACATTGAGGCTTGAAACATCCTAGAGCTCCACCCCAGTACAATAGGCAACGAACCCTCACCCCAAGGCCATTGCTACTAGACCTCTGGAAGATCATTGCCTTCAAACCTGAGTCTGGTAGATATCGTCAAGCCTTCGTCCAACCTCCATCACCCGCCGAAAACGATCCCTCCGACCACCTTTGTCAGATGACTACAGTCCCTCCAATCTTCATCGCCCTTCAACGATGGTCCCTCCAACCACTATCGCCCGCTGACTAAATTTTATCCAACCACCATCGCCCCCACTGACTCTGTCCCTCCAACCACTAGTACTCTCCAACAATTGTCACTTCAACCACCGTTGTTAGCTGGCTATGGTCCCTCAGACCTCCGACTACAATCACTCCAAACTCTCTCGCCTTATGACTATATTCCCTTTAACCATCGTCGCCCGCCTACTACGGTCCCACCGATCACCATTGTCCATCGACTATGCTCCCTCTGACCTTTATAATCCGACTATGGTCTCTCTAACCACTGTCGCGTTATAATGACTACTTTGCTTCATTCACCCAAATACAGTCTTACCGACCAAATGAATAGGAAAATATTCTTTGGAGAATAATTTTCATATCTATGGATTTCTTTTAACTCCCACCATCTAATGTGATATATATGATATATATTTTCTATGTTGAGTTAATGCCTTCCCCCAAGGAAGGCATCCTTTGTAATTGACTACGTACAAATACTAGTAAAATCATTTTAACTGGTCAGACCCTATGCCTTTTTCTCTTTTCAAGATTTTTTCACGTAAAAATCTTGGTATCTCTTATGACTCTTGCACCCCTCTCTTTTATATGTGCATGTGTGTTGGATTTTCATACAAAGTAGGATGATAAATCTTATATCCCTCTAACACCGTGAATGCTTTGGCACGCAATAATCTTATATCTAGAAAATTAAAAATGCACTTATATATTTTTATGTTGGATCTTAATATTGTCGAGTTTTTTAGTTTTGTTATATTTTGGGCCTGTGTGTTGTTGGTACCTTTTGTGTTTGTACTTTATGTTGTGAGACTTATATGTTATTTTATGTTATGTTACATTGATTGATGATTGTATAAATAATGATTTTGAGCTAGCCTAGCTATTACAATTATTAGCTTAGCTCAATTACCCTCGTTTTTTCGTCTCATTAATCATTTTCACTTAGATTGACCTCCATATCATCATTTTGGCTTACCACATCGCTCTTGAGATTTCATATTATCATGCTATATTGCTTAACATCTGATGTCACTAATAGTCATTGATTCATATTATCGCCATCGAAGTTATGTCCCTTATCGCTACCAAAGCTGATGCAAACCTTTTGAGTAATTGGTCTTCCCTCTTACAAGAAGAATGGCTGAATAGACCATCAATCATCTATTGATGATAACTTGTCTCAAATTTCCTCCTACTTTAATATTTCATATTTATTACATTTTATTAATATCTTTTTTAGTTAAGAGGAAAAGCATGTTTTGCATTATATGACTTATCATAATAAAATTATTTTAATTTTGGCTAATTTTATGATTTTCATGTTGATTTTCTATACAAAAAAATCGTATATCTCTTATAAAATAATTATCTTATTTATAAATATATAACAATAATAACAATAACAAGCCTTTATCCCATTACGTGGGGTCAGCTACATGAATATTTTTTCTCCATTGTGCCATGTTAAGAGACAATTTCTCATTTAAATTTAATAAAGAAAGGTTATTTATGATATTTTTGAACCAAGTCTCTTTAGGTCTATCTCTACCTTTCTTAACATAGGTAAAATCTAATACACCTACTCCCCTAACAGGGTCATCAGAAGGTCAACATCTTACATGACCAACCATCTAAGGTGACTCTCTCTAATCTTATATGTCACTGGAACTACTCCAACCTTTTCCAAAATATGTTGGTTTTGTATCTTGTCTATAAGAGTAAGTCTACTCATCCACTTGAGTATCCTCATCTTAGAAACACTTAATTTTTTGCTTCTCTTTTAATAGGCAACATTTTGCACCACAAAGCATTGCATGTCTCAACACCATCTTATAAAATTTTCCCTTATGATTAAGTGGTACTCATCTATCACGCAACAAATCCAAATAATTACTCCACTTCAACCATCCAACTTGAATTCTAATAATAATATCCCCATTTATTTCACCATCACACTGAACAATAGATATAATATATCTAAAATAAGTACACTTATTAATGATTTGATTGCTCAAAGTTGCAAACCCCCCACTAGATCTATTGCTATTAATATTATACTCCATGTATTTGATTTTAGATATACTCAATGTAAAACCTGAAATCGATAATTGTAGACGTCGCACGCATTTTGATTCGATGTATCGTGATGAAAATCCAATGTCATCGAATTTCTACAAAATAATTTTTATAAAATTCTACGTAAAATTTGGAGAAATTTGATATAAAGAACATAGTCAATTTTTCTTAAGTTTGAAATTAAAAATGCTAGAAGTTTTAATATGCCTAAACTACCCCTATTAATATTAATACGAATATAAGTCATATGAGGGCAAAGTGGTGCATAATCCTTATTTTTCCTAATTTATAAGGGACCGAATTTTGGTCCCTTCTCCTCATTTCCGAAACCGAACGAGAGAGATGAAGATAGGGGCGGACAAAAGGTGGACGGACGGCATCTCCGGCGACAATTTCCTGTGAAGAGATTTGGAGGAAATCGAAGTGGAAGTCAACGGAAGGGTAAGGTATGCGCCCCATAGATTTAAGAAAATTCATCTCATTCTCTAGATTTTTGGAAGACAATATTTTAAAGGTTTCTCCAAAAATGGTTGTTCTTTCAAAATCACATCATGAAATCCATAGGAAATAATATGAAAGATGTTTTAATAGTGAAAACAAAGTTTTTCTCAAAACATTTTAAGATTGAAAAAATTAGGGTTTGCACATCTTTGAATTTTGAGAAAAATTTCCTTCATGATTATTATTCCAATGGAGCTTATGGATGTTTTTAATGATGAAAATTTAGGTTTTAACAAAAAATTATTTTTCATAATTTATATATTAAATAGATATGAAATTTAATTAACATAATTATTAATTAGGTTTAGGAGAATATTTAGCTTGATGATGTGATGAAATTAATGAATTTAGGGTTCCAAAAAATTAGGGATTTTAATAAATCCAAAAATTATAATTAATTTTATTTTAATTAGGAAATGAGTGAATGGTTATTTTTGGAAAAAAAATGTAAATTTAAACGAATTAGGGTGATGTAATAATTGGGAAATTATTTAAATCCAAAAATATAAATATAAATAATTTTTTTAATGAAAATATGTTATGGTTAAGGTTGGGTGACAATATTTGCTTTTATATTCAGGTGTCGACTAAAAGGATGCCTCGAGCTTAAACGACGTCGTGCGTCGTAGAGATTGCTTTACGATACATGGGAGGTAGGTGTTTGCATTTAAATTAAGTTCATGAATTTAAATTAAGTTAATTTTGCACTTTTAAATTCGCATGCTAATATTTATGAATTTCTTTAATTATTTTTAATTCCTTTATTTTTACATTATTATTTATATTCATGACATGATATTAGGAATGTTAAAGTTTGTAAAACAAAAATTTAATGCATAACTGATACTAAATTATTACACGAAGAACATTAAAGAACATATAAATTTATGAATAATTTTAGTCTCCTTGATGTATACAAATATTATGAATTGCATGTACATGATGATCCGGATTACCAAATGGTAAAAAGGTTCTATGGAGCCAAATAGTAAGTGGTTTCTACGGAGCCAAATGGAAAAGGGGTTTTTCGAAGCCAAATGGTAAAGGGATGGACAAAAACTTGACAATGTACATGATCAGTACAAAAAAAAATTTTTCTGGTACTTCAGGGACAGATGTTTATTATATATTATGTTTATATATTTTATGTATTTAATTAAAAGACTATAAATGAGAAAGTAAAAAGTTTATGAAATTTTATGGAAAATTTTTTAAAGTTAAAGCTTCTTGAAAAGTCTTATGATTTCTGTCTATTAATGTTTATTGAAATCTTTTAAATGTTTTAATTCATGCTTAATAATATATTTAAAAATAGTACATGAATTTAAGATAAATGCTTATGACCTACTGAGCGTGGCTCACCCTACTTTTAGAAATATTTTTTTAGGAGAAAGTGATAAGAAGTAATAGCATCGAGACGATAGTTTACCTACCGTCGTAGAGGGCCTTAAGATGTCTGGTTTTTATTTTTTTGTTATGAGTATGAGTCAGTGGATTGTAATGTGAAGTCTGCTGAGGTTTTATGTTTATATTTTTAGTGGTTGTACGTTTTGAAGAAGTTATTGTAAAACTTTAAATTTGATGTTTAGTGGCTCTTTCTTAAGTTGTATGAACGATGTTTATGTTTATGTCTTTTATGAAGTGAAATTGTTATAATTTATATACTTCATGTGTTTTTCGTACGATTGTCTATTCATGCCCCGTTAATTTGGGCTAGTTAGGCCGGGTCGTGACACTCAAATGAAAACCTTTAGACTCTAAGGTTGACTTCAATAATTCAAATTTACCTACAATTCCCTCTCAAGTCTTATCAACAAGAAGAATATCACCAGTAAAAATCATACACCAAGGACATCTTTTTACAAATGTCTAGTGAGAATAACCATGACTAAAGCAAAAAAAGATAAGGGCTTAAGGTTGATTCTTAATGTAATCCAACTGAAATAGGAAAATACTTTATCAAAGCACCTTCTGTTTAAACACAAGTAACAGCTCTTACATACGTATCCCTAATGACTTAAATATAAGCATTATTAACTCCTTTCTTTTCTAGAACTCTCCATAGCACTTCTATCAAAACTTTTTAATATGCTTTCTCTAAATTAATAAATATCATATACAAATCATCCTTAGTCTCTCTAAACTTCTCCATCAAACCTGTCAATAAATGAATAGCTTTCATAGTAGACCTACTCGACATGAATCCAAATTGATTTTGATAAACATTAGTATCACGTCATAACATAAGCTCCATAACTCTCTCTCAAAGTTTTAAAGTATGACACATCAACTTAATTCATCTAAAATTCACACAATCTTATGCATTACCTTTATTCTCACATGCATTCTCCACTCATCTGACATTTTTTTAGTCTTCAAAATAATATTAAAAAAATTAGTTAAGTCAAGAAATTTTTTTATCTCTTAATCATTTTCACACCTCTATTAGAATATCATCATGTCCACTAGTTTTTTTTTTTACATTTATTTTTTTTAAAAACCATTCTAACTTTAGTTTTACTAATACGCCGATAAAAATAAGAATATATATTTTCATTTAGAATGCTAAGGTCACTAAAGTCAATCGTTCTCACAATCTCCTTTCAAAAGCTTAGCAAAATATCTCATCCACCTTTGTTAAATATCATATTCTAAAAAAGTATTTTTTGATCTTCATCCTTAATATGTATACTTGGACTAAATTCTTACTACTACTATCTCTTTATTTGACTAACTTATACATATATCTTTTCCCCTCTTTAGAATCTAATATATTATATAAATAATTAAAAACTAAAATCGTTGTATCACAAATTGCTTTCTTATACACCTTATGAGCTTCTTTATATCTTTCCCAATTTTTATAGTTTTTATATCTAAATCAATTATTATAGGAAAGTTTCTTATTTTTTATCTTTTCTTGCACATTTTGATTCAACCATCAACTGTTTTTATTATTAGGAGCTTTTCTTTTTGAAACTCCAAGTACATCTTTTACAATACTATTAATATTACTAGCTATTTTATCCCACATAACATTTATTTTCTCATGCACAGATAAAATCTTAAGATCTAAAATCTTACAATTAAAAATATTTTTTTATTATTTTTTAAAAGCCCCTTTCTAATCTTAGAGCAACATTTTACTAATTTTTTCATATTATGTCCATCCATCTTAAAATCTAAAACTAATAAGCGATGTTGGGTACATAAACTTTCGCTTAGAATAACTTTACAATCTTTGCAATATAAACCATTTATTTATTTTATAAGAAAATAATCAATATGCATTTTACTATACCCATTTATATAAGTGATGAGATGTTCGTCTCTTTTCTTAAATAAAATATTAACAATGATAAAATCTTAAATAAGAGCAAAATATAATATAATCTTACCATCTTCATTAGTCATTTCAAACTCATTGCCATCATAAATATTTTAAAAATATTATACATTTCTACCAACATATACATTTAAATCTTATTTATAAATATACAAAAAATAATAATAAATTCTATTTTTTAACATAATAAATATTCTAATTTATAAAACAATATTATATTAAAATCAGAATAACAACTTACATTAAAAAAAACAAGCACGCAATAACGTCTCCATCCAGGTCAACTCCACATAGTCTCCACTGTCCACATCGTAGTCCTCTTAGTTTCTCCCACACACCCGGAACGCATGCGAGCAATCACAAGGCCCGCCTATGTGCGAAGCGGAGACGGCTGAGGGCGCGCCACCACCATCGCCGTTGCCACCGGCGGCGTCCACTGCCCGGCCGAAGCTAACCATCCTTCCCCTCATCGCCCTCATATTCTTCGACGTCTCCGGCGGCCCCTTCGGCGTTGAAGACTCCGTCGGCGCGGGCGGCGGCCCTCTCCTCTCCATCCTCGGCTTCCTCCTCTTTCCCCTTCTCTGGTCGCTTCCTGAAGCTCTAATCACTGCTGAACTCTCCACCCTTTTCCCCTCCAATGGTGGCTACGTCGTCTGGATCTCCTCTGCCTTCAGTCCCTTTTGGGGTTTCCAACAGGGAATCTGGAAGTTCGTCTCCGGCGCCATGGACAACGCACTCTATCCTGTCCTCTTCCTCGATTACCTCAAACATTCCCTCCCCTTCTTCTCCGATTCCTCCCTCGGCCGACCCTTCGCCCTCATCGCCCTCACTGCCGTCCTAACCTTCCTCAACTACCGTGGACTACACATCGTCGGCTTCTCCGCAATTGCACTCACGTTTTTCTCACTTTCTCCTTTCATCGTCCTTTCCGTACTCGCGATCCCTCGGATTCGACCTTACCGCTGGCTAACCGCCGACATACGCAGCACCGATTGGCGCGGGTACTTCAATAGCATGTTCTGGAACTTGAATTATTGGGATAAGGCAAGCGCGCTTGCGGGGGAGGTGGAAGAACCTAGCCGTGCGTTTCCGAGGGCGATCTTTGGAGCTGTGGGGCTCGTGGTGGCATCGTACTTGGTGCCCCTGCTTGCAGGCACAGGGGCGATTGATATATCTAAGGCTGGGGAGTGGAGCGATGGGTATTTTGCGCAAGTGGGGTTGGAGATTGGAGGGGACTGGTTAAGATGGTGGATACAGGCGGCTGCGGCTATGTCAAATATGGGATTGTTTGAGGCCGAGATGAGCAGTGATTCGTTCCAGTTGTTGGGGATGAGCGAGATGGGAATGATTCCCGAAATTTTCTCCAGGAGGTTCTGCTCTCTTCTGCTTTTATCCTCCTTTTTATTCACCCTTTTTATAATTATCTGTTCAAGTACAATGTTTGCTTGTGGTTGATGTCGGCTTGGGAGTTTAGGTAATATGATTTTTTTAACCATGATACTTTTCTTGAGTAGCAGCTGCTGAACAGAACTCTTTTTGAAGATGCTTAAAGAATTGAAATCAATTCTTTGAGAATAATAAATTTTCTACTGAGTAGACTAAATAAATTCTCTCCCTTAGAACCATACAATTTACTTGCCCATTGCAAGTACAGGACAAAAAATTTAGGTATGGCATTTTCCATTTTTGTTCCAGTAACTGCAATACTAGTTGCGTTCTTGATAAAGCCTGGAGTGAGCCATCAGCATTTGTTTTTACAATCTTATTGATGCAGCTTTTCTTAGCATCTTATTCTTGTTTTATTTTATTTTCATGTTTTCCTGTTATCTTTAGTGTCATTCAGTAGCTATTATTTCTTGGTTAGTCATTTAGCTTTTACTTTTTTTTTACGGTTTGTCCCTATGGTAAAAACATTAAAAGTAGCTCTGTAATGATATGAACCTGCCTTTTCAGAATTACACAATTTCTCTTTGATAGAAAATACTCTGTTCCTCTTCTTCTTGCTTGTGATGCGTCATTTTGGTACTTGAGCAACCATGATGGACAACAAAAAAGCCTCAATCCCTAACGATGATCTCAACTAGGAAGCTCTGAAGCAGCCACATGTCTCAAACAATGGGTGGATTCCTTAAGCCTGGAGTTCCTTAAGTTTGTGACAAAGATGAGATGGAGCTTCAGGTTTTAAGGAATAGCGTCAATCTTTCAATGGCAAACACACCAGCAAGTTTGGCAACCACATCAGCTCTTGGAGATGGTGTTGTGTTATATTGGATTTCAGGCACCACAGTTGCCCAATTTAATTGATCATCCCGAAATTCCTATATCCAACTAAGAGAGAGCTCTTCGATTATGGGCGATGTTCTTTGATTTGGATTCAAAGATTGAAATGCTGCCGTGGAAACCAATTTCCAAACAACGGTTGTAAAACACTCGTTAAAATTGATATTCCCTTTTTTTTATGGCCATTTGCATATCAAGGATAGCCTTGATTGGTAGCAAGCGTTAAATATTTTTTTGAGCATATAAACATTGCTGCAAATAATTAAGAGAAATTTGTGGCTACTAAGGTCAATGGAGGATCAAGTGTTTGGTGGATCCAATTAACCCAAATATGCCAACAAGAGGAAGGAGTTCTGTGAAAATTTAGCAAAGGATAAAACAATTATTGCATGGCCATTTCTCACCAACAGACTATGAGCTAATGTTTACCTCCAATACCATTCACGCAGCCAAGGGACTTGAATTGTAAGTTGTTATACCGAGGAATTTTATCAATTGAGTCCCCGGAACAACCTGAATGGGAATGAACAACGATTGATAGCTCGATAAATTGGATGGTTGAAAGAGTATAATAAAGATAAGATGGAGATGAACATAGTTTGGTTGTTATCACAAGCCATAAATTATGCATATAAAGCTGAAATGCAATAGTCCATGATACCTACAAACAGCAACATGCAAAGGATATCCGATGAATAGCTCTCTGACAATAACAAAATGATCACCTCAATGCCAATACCTGGCCAAAGTCCCTTCAGTCCCAAACCCAAGCCATTATACTTGATAAAGCTAAACAAATGGGCAAGCAAGCTGCCAATCATGAGAATGTATATTATAAATGGGGACCTTCCAAGTGTTTTCGTTGCTTCCAATCGGGGCATCATTCAATTGAATGTATGAATTAATGCTAGCTACAACTCTTAGAGGGAGAGCAAGACCCTAATAATTAATCTCTAATTATGCTGTCATCCAAGAATTACGAAGATGTGATAGACAATGAAGGAGAGTTTTTTCTTGCATCTTGGAGAAGGTTTTGCTAGTGCTTAAGCAACTGGCCCCTTACAATGACACAATAATTTTTTTTTTCAAACCCGTTGCATTCTATTGGAAAGGTACCTTTTAATCGACAGTGGGTGCTTGGAGCTTAAACTTACAAGCACTCGAACTCCTATAAGATTAACTAGTCAAGGTGAGGAATTGAAGTTCCCATTACAAAATCGTGCCAAGTTTCATTTACAATTAGTAAGCATTATAATGTAAAGTAAAACACGACTTGCCTATCACATTATTTTAGGAAGGCTGTGGCAATTCAATATGGGGACATGATATGAATGTTAATCCAATGCTTAGAGCTTTGCATTGCGGGGAAGAAAGATCAAATTGTTATCACCAACTTCTATCCCGGGTTTGATCACCAAAAAAGTAGCGCGAGCTGTTTTCATCATTGTTTCAAGAACTCAAATCATAATTGAATTTAAAAAGCAATCTCAGGTGTTTGCAGTCTTCACAATTGAGCTAAATTTTGTGAAATTCCACATTGCAATCAAAATGTAGAGATTACTTCAATTCTAGGATATTATGCCAATTGATTTGTCCAAGCAGCTACCTCCCATTCGAACGATTCAACATCAAATTGATTTATCCTAGATTCAACTCTATGAAAATTGTTCTACTATAAAATGAGTCAAAAAAACCTAAAATATAATAGGAAATTGTCAATGTGCTGCGAAACCAAAACTTCCTCCACCATACCTCGAGTCATGATGTTATGTTGGCTTTACTTTTTCCTAAGAAGGATGGGAAATGACGAATGTATGTTAACAATAGAGCAATTAACAAAATTGTGGTAAATTATCATTTTTTATGCCGAGACTCAAAGATTTGTTGGACAAATTGACGAACGTCATCGTAGTCTCCAAGCTAGACTTTGTTGACATGAGATTTGGCCCCACACACAACTCAACTAACCGGCTCCCACTACCCACAATCTCCCTCACGTAACCATCGCTCCTCATGACACAAAACCCCTCAGACGAACCGCCCTCCCTCTCATCCGGACTCTTACACATAAATCTATCTTGTTTTTCTCATCTCCCTCAACTACAAGCACGAAGGACCCTAGTTGAAGCCGGCATTGATCGATCCAAGCCACACGTTTCTTATACGCAAACTCGACCGGTAGCATGACTGCGACTCTGTGGCTCTAACCCGATCCCGCCGCAATCCACCCTCGATCCTCCTTCACTCACTGATTATGCCTACTTGCGCACAACCTGCCCCCCGCCGCCGCTCCAGCGCCTGACTGTCGAGCCAGCCTGACCTTGTTCGATCTCATCTTCCTTATATATAATATAATATAAATATAAATAAAAAGAGAGAGAGAGCAACAAGTAATCACTGATTTTGGAGACCTGCGCCGTCGACCTTAGATTTGACCAAGAATGCACAAATTGAAGCCCTTACGCCATTGATCTTTGATATGGGCTAAGAGATCTTTTAAATTGAAGGCCCCATGTAGTTGTATCTTAGATCTTGATAGGATGATTGCAAATGCGAAGACCACACGCTGTTGTATCTTAGATCCGGGCAAGATGATTGAAAAGCAAGTGTGCTTTCCTAACCTCCCTTCACGGGGAGGGGATGTTGGCAGGTTGTCGAAATTAAAAATAAACAAAAGGGGACCCTCACACAATAAAAAAAAAATTCCAAATGATTTAAAATAAATACAATAATAATTATTATTGTGTGTTAGATTATTTGATGTTGTAAAGTATTAGATTTCATGTTTTAGTGTTGAACGAGTATCCAGCTCATAAACATAAAAAGAACATAAACACCAAAATTTTTATGTTGAAAGCCCTAAAGGGAAAAACCATCGGGTCACGCCCACTTAAAATGATTATCACTAGTGTTTGAATAGATTACAAATAATTGGTTCGTCTTTGAGATTAAGGACGACCAGATTACAACAGTCAACCGTCATGTTGAAATCTTGTGACAAAAAGGGATCGTACGGAAGTCCAACGACATTCGGTGGATGGGCGAAAATCCAACTTCAGTTGGTGGCCAGGCAGAAATCCAACGACGATCGGTGGCCGGGTGGTGGTAGGGGTGTAACCAAGTCAAGCCGGCTCAGGCTCGACTCGTTAACAGGCTCGATGAGTCGAGCTTGAACATGATTTAGAGCTCGACGGCTTATCTAGCTCGAGTTCGAACAACACACCAGTTGACTCGCGAGCGGGAAAATCTGAAGGAGGCGGGCGACTCGCTCAGAGGTTGAGGCGGGCGACTCGCTCAGAGG